>NW_019738873.1:1526695-1544802 GCF_002891405.2 Cryptotermes secundus
TCGAGCATCATTTGCTCTGTGCTTCAAGTCGCTGCTGATGACGCTGCTTCCGGCATCAGTTTTTGGTTTTTGGTGTCTCTCTTCGTCTGATGCCTACCCTTTGACCTGTCCAGCAAGGGAGGCCCTGCCAGTAGCTACGCTACCGCTGGTATAGCTCTCAGGGTCCTTGGCATACTCAAACCCCCTCACCACGATAAGGTGGAGACACCAACGAGTGGATGTGTAGGTCCACATTTTGACCTCGGCATTAACTGGTGGTGAGTTCTCAACTTCACGCTCCTGCCGCTTTTCACCCGGGGAAAAAGCCCCCTCCTCCGGTACCCATTGGATACGAGGCTGGTGAGCTCCAAAGCCGGTCTGGACGACATGGGGAAGAAAAATTTTTAACCTTACCGGGACTCGAACTCCGACCCCACCGTCGTCCAGTCCGTAGCCAGTCTCTATACCGACTGAGCTATTCCTGCGGTGCTTATGAAAGTCTTTATCTTCTGAGTTATAACGCCGTGTACTCCGTTTAAGTCAGCCGACTTTTCGGAGGAACATGTCACTATCTTCGAGGTCCGCTCGCTGCCTCTTTCATGCTGGTTTCTTCCGTGACTTATTCTTCGACTCCGAAGATTGAGGCGGCATATTGTTATGAAACGTGAGTTCATTTTCAACGTACTGCACGGCGTTATATCCGAGAATATATCACTGTTCAACTATTTATATTTGCACCGGATATTTGCAAGTTTCAAACGAAACATGCCTCCACAAAAATATACATTTCTCAGTATTCTCAGAACTTACGGACGGTACAGTAGATGTCGCTTTTTCCCTCTATCTCATTATCTTTCACGCTGGTCAAGTTAACTTTGACGATGAAGAATTACAACGAAACAATGTGCTTGTATCCAATTTGATATAGCTCATACAGACCTTCAGAGAGGCTGCAGTTAGCTCGATATAGTTTGCGGAGAACAGACAAAGCCATACACAAACACAAGCACATACGAACACGAAGACGATGATGCTATAACTTCGATGTCCTTATTTCTGCAGGATCATAACAAATTATGACTGACAGGACTCGATAAGTACTACAGTCACTATTAACAAATACAAATGATAAGTCGAATCCAGTAGTAGTAACAGTTACATAGCCAAAATATATCGATATTATGTTGGTATGCTCGTATGTTTTATATAGGCCTACTAATGGCAAGCGCATGATAAAATTATCTCCTTTCCTTTGGCCCTTCCCAGCATTTCTATTCGTCCCACATTTCTTTTTTATTCCTTTCCCATCGCTTTCATTTGTCCGTTCTGTTTTTCTCACCGCTCCTTCCACTCCTTGATTTGTACACCGTTGAAACAGCCTATTAACTTTGAAGAAAGCAGTCTTCTGGGATTTGGCACCGTGTATATGTGGTGTTAACCGACGTTTCGGAGGAACGTATCGCCTCCATCTTCAGGGTAGAAGAAAAAATA
The DNA here is from genome assembly GCF_002891405.2 of Cryptotermes secundus. Taxonomy (NCBI): domain Eukaryota; kingdom Metazoa; phylum Arthropoda; class Insecta; order Blattodea; family Kalotermitidae; genus Cryptotermes; species Cryptotermes secundus. Next base: position 1,528,166 of record NW_019738873.1, read on the forward strand.
TAAGAAATCTGCAAAGCGAAGAGAACGTGAGAACCGGTAAAAGCAGACACAGCAGACTGTCTCTTCGCTTTGCAGATTTCTTATATTTTTTCTTCTACCCTGAAGATGGAGGCGATACGTTCCTCCGAAACGTCGGTTAACACCACATATACACGGTGCCAAATCCCAGAAGACTGCTTTCTTCATAGTCACCGCCGTGAAAGCCTCAAATCTTATACAGCCTATTAACTTGCATGTACTGCCTTCAGATGGCACCGATGCAAGTATAGAGCTGCCATCTATACACGCATGTCGAAACTACATACTTCATTCTCTGTCCTGCCATTGAAATTAACGTTTCGCGTAAAAAGGCACACACACACACACACACACGAGTATTGTCGGCTGCTTTGGAAATCGATGCATATTCGTAATAGACAAGCCCAACCTCTCGTCAGAGAGGATGTTACGTAAGTTGGGAAAAAGAATCTGTCGTGATCCTCAAGGGGCTTGGTGCTAAGACGAACAGATTGGCAGTAAACTGCCAGTCGCACAAGAACTGCCCTCGAAATCGAAGTTAACTCCTTGGAGCTGAGCCCTTCTTGAGAAGCCGCCAGTTATATATCTACTCAAGAGTTTCCCAGCATTTTATGGAACCCGAAAATTCTTTACCGTCTTCACAAAATCCCTCCACCTTATCCTGAGCCACACCAACCCAGTCCATACCACCCCATCCTACCTCTCTAAGATTCATTTCAATATTATCCTTATCTACGTCTTGGTCTTCCTAGTTGTCTCTTTCCTTCTGGCTTTCCCACCAAATCCTATATGAAGTCCTCTTTGCTCCATGAGTGCTACATGCTCTGTTCATTTCATGCTCCTTAATTTGATCATTCTACTAGTAATTATATGTGGTAAAAAGTACAAATTATTAATTTCCGCAATATGCAGTTTTCTCCAACCTCCCATTATTACGTCCCTCTTCTGTCCACATATTCACCTCAACAGCCTGTTCCCAAACACCCTTAGTCTGTGTGCCTCCCCTAAAGTCAGATAACCAAGTTTCATAACCATACAGAACAGCAGGAAAAATTGCAGTTTTATGTATTCTAATTTTTACGTTTTTAGACAGCAAATTATACAAGACTTCGAGTTCTGATTCAAGTGGCGAATCCAATTCAACGCTCCGAATTGCGAGGTTGCTATGTACTGGAAACTTTTGACCCATCAGCGCAGACATATCGCCTAACTAAAACTCTCTAGTAGTACCTTAACATGAGAAATTGAGATTACATATTTTATAGACACGATAGGCAAGATTGGACTCTTCAAATCGTGCGCGAAGCAAGAATAAAGTGCATGGAAGTGTAGACCAAGTGTACCCTATCACCGCTTTAACTTACGTTGGCACGATCACAATGGAATTAAGTACACCTGCATACAAATAGGCTCCATCTTAACCTATGCAGCGCCGATATGAGCCGTATCAGCTCTCATATATTGTAACGAGTACAGCCGTTGCTATGCAATAGGCGGATAAACAAACACCCGTTTCTATGCAACGGTCGAGGTATTGTTGGGCTATAACAATGGAAACGGTATTTTGTGTGTGGTTCGTGCCGAGATGTCATAAGCAGGACAGTTTGAAGCAACGGTTCCCGATGAGATTATTGAATCCTTCCAGCCGCGCTATGGCCCTGGGGTTTACTCAGCCGCTAACCGAAATGAATACCAGAAATTTTCCATGGGGTTAAAGAGCGGCCGGCACGCAAGACTGACAGCATCACCGCCATCTGTGAGCCGATTGTCTAGAAAATGTGGGAGACTCGACGTCTCACAACCCTGTGGGCCTCGAAGACCTCTTACAGAGATAGATTTATTTTTCTGTAGTTTGGAAAACCTGTGATCAGTAGGTAAGAAAAAAATGGCGATAGCCTGTGTGGGCCTATTCTATTGAGAACGGATATTCGCTAGCGGATATGACCCGAAATTATGTGTGAGAACCATAAGTTTCATTTAATGTTTTAAACATTCCTGTTAGAGGAGTACTCAGATAAAGCGAATATTTCATCCAGCAAGTAGCCCTCCATGTTATGTTTCTGTGTTCTATGAAAGATACTCGCGTGCAGACCTGCCTGTTGGTTTTTTTTTATTGCTAATGGGGTGGGACTAAGTCCCTTGTACTGCGGCCACTTCTGGCCTATTGTACCAGACCCAGATGATAGGTGAGGGTGATTGTGGAGCAGTTGATGGAATGAGAAGATTGGCAGGGGAAACCGAAGTACTCGGAGAAAATCTGCCCCAGAACCACTCTGTCCACCGCAAATCCCACTTGACCAGACCCGGGATCGAACCCGGGCCGCCGCAGTGGGAAACCAGCGACTAACCGCTTGAGCTATGCCGCGGCCCCTGCCTGTTGGTTTACTTAGTAGTTGCAATAAATCAGTTTTATTGGCACAGCTGTACAGGATGTAAGCATCTGTGATAATCTGTGTGAGAGTTCCTTCAAGGCCAATAGCCTGCATTCCGTTCCCAGAGATGAGCACCCATCCAGCCACTTGAGTTGCCGTTGTTACAATGTTACGGTTCGAACTCTGCATTGTTTAACTACAAAAGCGGTACATTTACTACTAGCTTGCGAGATATGAAGCCGTGTAATCTGGTAGAAATTTGCCGACGTTTCGAAGGAACGTATTGCCTGAATTTATGCACCAGAGCTGATGAATGCTGCACATCTCTTAAGACATACGTAATGCCAACGAAAAACAATTACGTAATCCATCACAACTCGCATACCAAGATCATCCAAACTGCATTCTACTTTATCAATTTTCTTAAATTTACAGAATTTTTAATATTTCAACATTTTAATTTTGTAACTCGTCACCTTTCAATCTTTGGCATATCATAAGACAGTTACACGATACGTACCCAAATTTAACGAAAATATTTACATTTGTTTAATTTGTTAGTGTGGATTTATGTTTTTCACACAGTTCAGTAATGCAGTCGCTTGAAGATGATCACATTGCTCGAAACATGGAGTTGGTATTTATAATAAAAACCAATATTAGTTTTATTTACTCACAGATTGTTGTGCTGACTGCCACACAAATACCCATTACGAAAGGAGAATTAGTAGAACAAAGGATTTCTTTCGAAAAGACACATCTTGTATTCCTATTGAAAAAAAGAATCCTCTCAGAAGCCACATTTTCGAACCCGGGCAACTGGTAACCCTAGTCGAACCCTCATACAGATGCTGCGAAAAAAAGTTCATACTACGTACCTGGATTAAATTCATGCTCTAGTGTGAGTTATTACGGTTAGGTTTGTGTCGGTGATCATCTGTCCATTTCACAACCGTTTCTTTTAAATCTGTTAAGCAGATGTTTTATGAAAACTGCACAATGAGGAGCTTCATAACTTGTACTCTTCTCCAAGTATAATTAGAATGATCAAGTCATGGAGGATGAGGTGGGCAGGGCATGTAGCACGAATGGGAGGAAACGAGGAATGCGTAGATGATATTGGTGGGAAAGCCAGAAGGAAAGAGACCACTGGGAACACCAAGGCGTAGGTGGGTGGACAATATTAAAATGGATCTTAGAGAGATATGATGGGATTGTATGGATGGGATTGATCTGGCTCAGAATAGGGACCAGCGAACACGGTAATGAACCTTCGGGTTCCATAAAATGCTGGGAAATTCTTGAGTGCCATCACAGAAGCACGTTAGGACAGCTGACATTGTGAAACTACACTGCAACGCATCTGTGAGAAGACTGGCTTGCTCAGCTGCCTGGTAGTTGAGTTTCTTAGTCTTTCACAAGTTGCGTTGGAATCGCGTTGCCATTTCCTCAGTTTGATAAAATTTCTCGGAAATTTTGGTTGCGTTGCGGTTGCCAGTTTCCTTGGTGTTCAAGACGTTGAGCTAAGAGATCTCTCTCCATTAGTGAGACGACACATGTAATCTTCGACGGTAGATAAGCAGTTGCTGTGTAAGGGCGTGTAATCTGTTTGGGTGTATATACAAAGAAATTATATCTAAGATAAACAGCGTGTGTTCTGGGAATGAAAGGAGAAAAGGAAGAGCTTCTGCTCAAGTTGCCTAACAGTGATTACAAAAGGAGCAAGCCCACGTTTCCGATCGCATGCAAAAGGAGATGACTGTCTATATGCAAAAGTCTCCGGTTCAGTTCTCTCTTTACAAACTCCCGTACAGCATTAACCTCTAACCTTGTCCAATGCTTACAATATCTTGGCACGGACAACGTAGAAAACACAGTTCTTCAATTGTTGCATCTGTGTATGTTGAGGGCGTTATCTAACAATGGTCGCTGTTTGCAGAGTAGCCGCTTAGCAGCGGGTCTATACACCACAACATTCACCACCGTGAGAACGCCAAATCTCGCGTCTCCTTACGTACCGGGCTGCTTTTTCTGTCATGTATCTCTTCCATATGGCGTCATGTTAAACATTTTAATTTAAAACGTAGCCTATAGCACGCTTGCATTTGATTTACCAAGCTAGCATTTTGAACACACCTTTTGATACAGATCAGATACAATATGTACAGGGCAGATGACGCAGTATGCCCCTGATAACAAGTCTGTTACAGATAAAACACAACAAACAGTGAATTCGGCGGAGAGCGGATGTCGGCGTTAGGGGTCGGCTACGCACAGCGAGCACCCCCAGTTGTATTGAAGTGATTCAGATAAATGTGTCGGTCTCGTGTCACGTCTTGGCTTCGCCTCTATGTCTCGCTAGTGTTAGGGATGGCAGGAGCCCTAACCGAAGGCAACAGGACCGCGTGTCACTACCAGGTCACTTCTAGTATCCAGACAAAAACTCATTTATACAGAGTGTCCCATGAAGAAAGGTCAGTATTCTGGGAGACCATAGTATCGGTCGTTATAAACAAAAAGTGTATATGTACATGTTTCATAATCCGAACGCTTTCCGAAAGTGTATATGCACATGTTTCATATTCCGAACGGTTTCCGAAAGTGTATATGTACATGTTTCATAATCCGAACGCTTTCCGAAAGTGTATATGTACATGTTTCATATTCCGAACGGTTTCCGAAAGTGTGCAGTACATGTGTTCTATTCCGAACGGTTTCCGAAAATGTATATGTACATGTTTCATAATCCGAACGGTTTCCGAAAGTCAGTACTTACATGTGTCCTATTCCGAACTTTTTCCGAGCTACGGTTATTTCACTGTACAGTTCCAGAACTGTTGATAAGAAAGAGATATTACGTACTGTCTCTAATTCCGGTATTTGTTGTTCACAGTGTACTGTGCAGTGAAATGGCTCTATCTCGGAATATGATATATTTACGTATACAATTTATTGCTTAGAATGACCGATACTATGACCTCTAAGAATATTTACCTTTCTTCCTGGGACATCCTCTATATGTTTGTGGTTGTTGGTCCTTTCCCCTAATTCTTTCAATAATGGTCCATATTAATTGTGTTCTTTATTTCTCTTTTAACACGCCTTCTGAATTTGTTTTATTTATTTATTATTTATTTTTTTATTTATACAGTGAATTGCATATACGAGCAGGAAGTTCCACAGACAGGGCAATCCCAGGTGCTGCGGCCTCCTATTACTTACTGAGGTTTGGTAACTAATAAATATATGCCGTTATGTGAGTGGTTACGCATGCGGACTGAAATTCCTGCGCATGGATTTCGGAATGAGAAGGGGAGAAAACCACGCATGTTTCGCCTCCTCCTGGGTTCCTGGGGAGAATCTAAATTGGAAACAATTCTTTTATTGCTAGTGGGGTGGGACTAAGTCCCTTGTACTACTGCCATTTGTGACCTATTGTACCAGCCCCAGATGATAGGTGAGGGTGATTGTGGAGCAATTGGTGGAATGAAGATTGGCAGGGGAAACCGAAGTACTCGGAGACAACCTGCCCCAGAGCCACTTTGTCTACCACAAATCCCACTTGACCTGACCCGGGATCGAACGTGGGCCGCCGCGGTGGGAAGCCAGAGACTAACCGCTTGAGCTATGGCGCTGCCAAACAAAATATTAATACCAGTCATCAGAAACTGGAGGATCTGGAGCACAGCTTTCACCGCTATCAATACACACAGCTGTAGGCCGATCCGTAAACTTCTTAGCTAAATGTTCGTAATCAAATTTTCTGGCTCCCCCGCCCTTGGTGAAATTGCAGGTGGTCATACAGAAAGATGGCCTGAAACGCTGGCATTATTCGAAACGTGTATGAGTATCACAAGTGCGGAAAACTTGCTGGATCTCTTTGCTTCCTACAGCATATACCGCGGAAGAATTCAACACTACGAACTTTCTTGCATCTGAATTGTCCAAGTTTTACAATTCGGCTGCCATATTTCATTGTTCGCAGTCAGGGTTGGTAGTAGCTACGGGTAGGAGCAGACGATGACAATATGGCATAACTGGTAACAGTTACGAACACGGAATAGAGCAGTACTTAGTGGCCCTGAATCTTTGGGTCATCATATTATAATAAGTTTAGTATCTCTGTACATGTAGCTGACAAAATGTGTATACAGCAAACCCGGATTATCAGAACTAAACTGAACAGAAGGAATTTCGGACAACCGAAATATGAGTGCACCGTGTGCAGCTCGCTGTCTCACCCTGTATATTCTCTGTTACAGGAAAACGATGTTACCAAGCCATGTGAACTGTTCCACAAAATAGGTAAGCAGGCAGAAAAATATATTTTTACATTTGTGTAAATAATACCATTACAATAATAACTGTAACAGGCAGGGGAGGCCCTAGCGTAGTTAGTTGAGGCACTATGATACAAGCCGGAAGGTCGCAGGTTCAATTCCCGATGAGGTCATTGGATATTTCAGTTGACCTAAACCTTCCAGCCGCACTATGGTTCTGGGATCGACTCAGCCTCTAACAGAAATGAGTACCAGGAATATTCCTGGGGGTAAAGGGCGGCCGGCGCGTAGGGCTGACAACCTTGCCACCATCTATGAGCCGATTGTCTATAAAATGTGGGAACCTCAACATCTCACAACCCTATGGGCCTCCACGTCCTGTTACAGGGATGGCTTTACTTTTTACTTTTTACCACAATAACTATGTGTTTAGTTCATCGAAATATTATTGATAAACCATTCGTACTCTTCAGATCGCTTCCTTTCCTTCCGTGCGTCTTATATATGTGGCAGTAATGCGATTGTGAAGAGACTCGGTAGGGAGATTTTCGGGGATTTACACTTTTGGGACCCTTATCTATATGAACACAGTCAGTTTTGGAATTCCATCTGTGTATACGTATGTAGTATGCATGTACAAGGGTTGGACAAAATAATGCAAACACTGCAGATGCTGTACACGTCTCATTATTAACATGATGTTGGACCAACTTTGCCTTCAGCAGAGCAACAGTCCTTCTTGAAATAGACTAACATAAGATTTGAACAGTCTCTAGCGGAATTTTATACCATTCTTGTTGAACATTACCTCCAAGTTGCTTTAGAGACGTTGGAGGTGGGAACCTGTTCCTCACTGTAGTCTCCAAAACTGATCAGAGTGGTTCAGTAATGTTCAAATCTTATGTTGGTTCTGGCCAGATAAGATTTTAAGTTCACCCTCATGCTTTCCAAACCATGACTGAATAGTTTCAGCTGTGAGTATTGTGGGGCATTATCTTGGGAAACTGCATTGTTGTTCAGAAGTAACGTTTGGATCATTGAGTGCACCCGATTACCCAACCTGTCCCCCTAATCCCTTGCAGTAATTTGGCCATGAAGGGTAATAATGGGACCAACAGAAACTGCACCACAATATTGCTGCCCAAACCGTCACAGAACCTCCCTTGTGTCACTTTTGGAACCAGGCATTGCGCAATGTAGGCTTCCTTAGGTGTTCACCAAACGTAAACTCTTCCTGATGTAGGGAGCAGCACGAAGGGCGGCTCATCTGCCCATATCACACTTCCGTTTCCTGTTGTCTGATGTCCAGGGTTTATGGTCGTGACACTACCGTTTGTGCAGCTGAACGTTGCTTTCAGTAATCAGAGGTTCAGCAGTTGCAGCCCTACCGTGGATGTTGGATTTGTGAAGCTCACGTCGGGCGGTTTTTGTGGAAACAGGGTCTTCAAGATGAATGTTCAGTTCTGTTGTCCTGTCACCTGTGCTGCAGTAATTGTGTCACTCTTCGAAACAGTCATTCTCAATGCATAATGATCTCTCTCTCTCTGTTAATGCTGATTTCGCCCACTGTTCCTCTTTGCTGGTACCACTCGTGTTTGCTAAGACACGTACAAAACTTAAGCAAGCCGCGTTCTTCGAATTTAGGTCTGAGTTCATCATTGCAGTGTAGGTTGGTTAGTTCAAGATCTCAGTGGTTTCAGCCTCATTACATGACGCTCCAAGAGGCTAGAAAATATATTGTGGCGCATAGACCCGTTGCTAGGCAACGACAGCGATACAACAGCCGCTGCTAGGCAGCGGCCAGAGTGCCGATGGACTGGTTGGAAAGCGGTGTTCCATGCGCGGTCCGTACCGATGGTTACGGACGCAACAATGGATACAACAGATGAATTGTGTTTTCTCTGCGGTCCGTGCCTAGATTTTTAAGCAGGGCAGTTTAGTTAAGTACAGTGGAATGAAATGGGTTGGTGAGTGAGCTTGTTAGAGGACTGTTGCAGCTCGGTCGTTATAAGGTGTTGCTGTTAAAAGCTATTTGCAGTTATGACCAGTAAGTGGTCAGTAATATTTATTCACCAGTCCAAACTCCTTCTGTGGTCACACATAATACGTGACAGTAATAATATACTTGCTTTGTAAAGCCAGTGATCCAAAATATCGTTGTTGAAATGTCAATTATATTTACTTGTATGTAAATCTGATATCTGTACGGATTCAGTTGTGCGCTTTCAAAGACACTGGTCCTATAAATACAAACCACTCCGCCCAGTGTGACATGTAAGTTGTTACTACATTAAAACGTATCTCCCTTACATGTTTCGGTCCTTACGGACCATTTTCAGAAGGAACATCATTACAAACTGGAAACTACCATCACAATAGGTGTTTTGATTTAAAATACACTTATGTCCTATAAAGTCGAAGGTTTCACAATCACAGCAGCTTCCTGGCGTTGTAAAGTTTTTAAAAGTTTCTAGATGTTATTTAAAAAACCTGTATTATTGTCAATAGTTAAAATTTTTTAAACCACGTAGGTTCGTGTCCGTACTCCTACCGCCCTTCTTGTATGGGCAGATTTTGTGCCGCCATCTGTCTTGATGAGGAGGTTCTTGATGTCGTCCAGGGTTTGCTCGTGGCTTGCTGTGTTGTTTTCACGTTCGACTTTATGCGTACTGTGCATTATAGGATATAAGTGTATGTATTTTAAATCAAAACACCTATTGTGATGGTAGTTTCCAGTTTGTAATGATGTTCCTTCTGAAAATGGTCCGTAAGGACCGAAACATGTAAGGGAGATAAGTTTTAACGTAGTAAAAACTTACATGTCACACTGGATGGAGTGTTTTCTATTTATAATTCTTAGTGTGACGGACCAGAATGAAACAAATCGAAAAAACACTGGTCCCATTTTCAGCCTCTTCTCATTCCAGGATGCCAAAACATTTCCTATAGTCCCAGAACTTGTGAAGGTCGCTGTGAACTGAGCAAAATGAATGGGCAGCCGTACTTCTACCTGACCATCTCTACACTCTTCGGCAGAGAAGGTAGGTGTCACAGATAAGCTCAAATGGCACCGATGTTCCAGCAAGGTAAGAACAGACGCCATGGAGCTTACCTGAGAGATTCATTTTTGCTAGTTGAGCTTGGAGTAAAAGTAAAGTAAAGCTGTCCCTGTACCAGGCCGTGGAGGCCCATAGGGTTGTGAGAAGTTGAGGGTCCCACATTATCTAGACAATCGGCTCAGAGATGGCGGTAAGGTCGTCAGCCGCACTTTGCGCCCCAGGAAAATTATTTAATTCCTGATACTCATTTCTGTTAGAGGCTGAGTCGACCCCAGGACCATAGTGCGGTCGGAAGGATTAGGTCAATTGAAAAAATCCAATGACCTCATCGGCACTTGAACCCTCGATCTTCCGGATTGTATCATGGTGCCTGAACCAACTACGCTACAGCGTGCCCCAGTGTTGAGCTTGGAGGTGAATTTATAATACCAGCGCCTTCTGAATCACACAAGATGTATTCTCTGATTTCGCAGACTCATTATTATTAACATGTTCTCTAACATTTTGCCACTTCGTGCCCCAAAAGGCGTAGTGTAATGCGGGTGGCCTGTCATCACTACACGTAGGTTCGAAAAGGCATTTTGAAGTGGGTACGTGTCACGTTACCACCACGCGTATTGTCGGAAGCAGTTTGTGTTTTATCCTCCTCTGAATTTATAAGTTCGTAATATGCACGCGGTAGCGTAGTTGGTTGAGGCACTATGCTACAATCCGGAAGGTCGCGGGTTCAAGTCCCGATGGGGTCATGGGATTTTTTTTCAGTTGACCTAATCCTTCCGGCCGTTCTATGGCCCTGGGGTCGACTTAGCCTCTAACAGAAATGAGTACCAGGAATTAATTAAATAATTTTCCTGGGGAGTAAAGCGCGGCCGGCGCGTAAGACTGACAACCTTACCACCATCTTTGAGCCGATTGTCTAGATAATGTGGGACCGTCAACGTCTCACAACCCTATGGGCATTCACGGTCTGTTACAGGAATACCGTTTTTTTAATTACGAGCTAGAAGTATTCATTTATTATAATTACCAATCCAAACTCCGTGTGTGGTCACTAAAATCGTGACAATGTCATTTTAAGTGAATCATCGGTTAGTTATCCTGATCAGTAATATAAAGGCAGACTAGTCGAAAGGTGCGTGCAGTTTCACAGAGCACGCGTGGCGTGCGTCACGTTCGGTTATATTCTTAACAATTGTCCAATGAAAATACGCAAATGATAACAAAAATGTTATCTTCTGAAGGTGCAGCTGTTTCTGGGCGCGCTCCCATGCATGATCGATTAAGGCCGGAGGTGGGCCGTCAGAGTCATGCCTAAAGCACGCTTGGCCTTTGTACAGCGCGGAAGCCGCAGACCGTTGTGGACATGGTCGTGAAACAAAGAACGCTAGCATCCCTTCCGTCCACGGAAGTCTCCCCGTCATATGCTTCGCAGCCAGCGTAGTCAGCAGGTGTGTTGTTCATGTGACGCATGCGTACACGAGTTCACTTGGGTCAGCAAGTAAATTGTCCTAATGTATTGTCATGTGACGAGAATGACTATAGTTCGGATGACTGGATTTATTAGCACCTCGGTTACAGCCTCTCTTAATCACGTTTAATTACAGCGCTGTCGCTGATTGCACACTTTATAATTTACTGTTACACGCACACTAGTCCTCTCCTGGCGATGTAATTAAAACGCAGCAACAGGCCCTTCAGATCACTCCAAATATTACGCATGAATAAAGATTTATAGTCACAAACGAAGTCTTCACACGAAGAAATTTCCGTGGCCATCTTACACCGAGACCTGAACTGAACTGAACTGAACTGAACTGAACTGCTGTCGGCTCTTTTGTTATATAGCTTCCGCACGGACCACGCACAGAAAACCCAGTTATATTGTTGCATAAGGAAGACCACACAGAGAACAATTCACGTGATTGCTAGCCAGGATCTTCATTGTTACGCTGTTTCCTAGCAACGCGCAGTAATATTCCTCTACTGAGACACATCATCTGTTGTTGCCTTATGTGTATTCAGTCGCGTAGTGTTTACCGGTCCGTTACCTAGCAACGCTCTGGCGATCCACGTTACAATATGTTGCCAAGGTCTCTCGTGTCAAGGTTAAACGAACTCGAATGATCCCGGAGTACGACGAATTTTTTGGACGTTCGGAAGACAGGCAAGCAGAGGCACGGACGGACAGACAGACAGGCAGGCACGTGTAACCGTGAAGCCTTCTTCGCCTTATGTAGACACGTGTAGAAAGCCTAATAACCGAATCTTTATTGTGTTCCAGGATTCCTTGGGGTAAAAGGAACAGATGACTGTTGGAAGTTCAAAGTGGGCAACACGTCAGACCATGAGAAACACGTAATAATGGATTTGACCTTCTTCCCTGAAACATCTCTAAAAAATGTACGGATTTATCGAGGTAAATCAGAACTACAAAGTTTAGATGCCTTGAACTTACTCTGTCTTGCCTGCTTGTTTCGTCCGTGAAATTGACTCATAGCCTACATTTGTAATTAGCATGGAAGCCTACTGCTTTTAAATTGTTAGTTCAGAAGACATCTGCTTGATGAAATGAGCCCTTCAGTTACATTTAAGGATGCTGCATGATAGAATTTCTATAAGAGATGTCAGTGAAACACTTGTGGTTTCGATATTATTCTTGTGTGCTGACACGTGGCAGCCATTTCAAGTTATTCATCTGATTTGATTAATTGAGTTGGAGGAATGATAAATTGAATTTTCTCTGCGTATGTGAGCTACATAACAACAATATTATTTTGTATTACTATTTATCCCTGTAATTGGCCGTGGAGGCACATAGGATTATGAAACGTCGAGGATCCCACATTTTCTAGACAGTCGGCTCACAGATGGCGGTGAGGTCAGCCTCACGTACCGGCCGTCCTCATACCCTAAGAATATTCCTGGTACTCATTTCTGTTAGAGGCTGAGTAGACCCCGGAGCCATAGTGCGGCTGGAAGGATTAGGTAAATTGAAAAATCCAATGATCCCTATCTGGAATCGAACCGACAGCCTTCCCGCTTGTAGCACAATGCCTCGACCAACTTAGATTCGTAACTGGCCCTTATCAAAATCAGAAGCAGCACTGCTTTTGTTGGTAAGCCTGTCTCTAAAATCGGATTTGACATCATCGGAAATTGTTATAACCACAAGTGCAATTGCTTTCCGTGTTAAAAATGTTGCTCGCAGTTTGTTTCAGTCTTCTTCCACTTCCACTTCCACTTGAGCAGTTGGTTCAGGTTCAGACCCTACGAAACAACAGCGTTCTGTTCCCTCATTACACTCTCTTAGTTCAAGAAACTTCTCACATTAAAATGAGCCAGCAGTAAATTAAACTGAGCCCACTTCGAGTTAGCTGAATCGAACAGAACACTTCAGCTTCGGAGTCTGCAGTTTCAAAGCGAGGTTTCTCGTGGTACCTGAGGTTGGAGGAAAACCTCTCTGCTCCTTTTCCAGTAGCAGGCTTACTTCATGCAAGTCGCGAGAGACACTTCTCTTAATGCAATTTGTGAGACTAATATTAATCATTTCCAGAACTTTTCCACAGGAACACCAATTGATATGAAGAAAGCAGTCTTCTGAGATGTGGCACCGTGTAGATGTGTTAACCGACGTTTCGAAGGAACTTATCGCCTCCATCTTCAGAAGGAAGAAGGAAAAATAGAAGGAAAAATAAGAAATCCGCAAGCGAAGAGACTGTGAGAACTGGTACAAGCAGACTTGTTGTCAACACCACATCTACACGGTGCCACGTCCTAGAACACTGCTTTCTTCATAGTCACAGCCGTGAAAACCTCAAATCTTACACCAATTGATATGTTTACTTTTAGAAGTTATTCAATTCTGTCATAATCTATGAATGTGCAAGTTTCTATGTTAGAATAAGAATATTTTTCTAATTTGATGCAACGAAAGTAAATTCAAACTCTTGTCTCTTCCAGATGGTGGGCGGTGCGATTATCTGTACAGTAGTAAGTACTCTTTACGGCAAATGCGTGAAAAGTAAGTTCTTATACCGCACATGGTCACGTAAAAATATGGGGTACTTTATTTCGTTTGCATGAGTGAGGGAGGCTACATTGTATTAACCCGATAATGGAACCTTAAATTTAATTTCACATATTCCATTTTGCTATTGGTATCATAACCTCTACACTTTAACTGAACTGTACTTCCTGAACACCTGTAGAGGTAGGTAGTTAGTTAGTTATTTTAGAGAGGGTGGGTTTCCCCATGCACCGCGACCAGTTTCATTTATTGTGCTTCCCTCTATGATATTCTACCAGTCTCTTTACCCTACCGATAAATGATGCGTACTATCAGTCCCGCCGAGCAAGCGAGTTTGGCCACTTGCTTAGCGGTATCTATAATGCTTTCCCCATCTATCAGAGGCCTTAGAGGCTATTGTTGGGCGGGAAACGTCCTGGAATTTGGCTCAGTGATCCCCTTTGGGGATATGAGGTTCTTTTACGTGCCGTAAAGTTACGACACGGGACACACAGCTTAAAGTCCCTCCCGGAGGACTTGTTCCCTGAATTTTTCCGCCCTTAAAAAATTCGACGACCTCCGCCGGGTATTTGAACCCGCGTACCACGAGTCATGAGGTGGGAACGTTACCTCTAGACTACGGAGGCCGCTACCTGTAGAGGTAACATCGCCATTATCATAAGCAAAACAGCTTTTTTTTAGCCATAGCCTTAGAACATTCTGCCAGACCACATAAGAGTTTCACTCCTTTGGACTTCGCAACAGTATTCTTTTACAGAACAAGGTCGTCAGCCTTGTGTGCAGTCCCTAGCCTGGAACACCACAGCCCTATATCTATGTCCCCCCAGTGAGAGGATGGCCCAGTTGTGGCCCCAAACCTTCCCCTCTACTACTCGCACAGGGGAGATGGAGGTATAACTCCGCTGTTCTGAGTCTCAGTACCAGAAGGAGGTGACCACTTTGTCCAACCCCTAGGTAAACAACCCCCTCATATCCAGTGTAGAGCAGGCTACGTAGCAGTCACGACGCTATGTAGAAGACAATATCTTGTTGCCCATTCCAAGAATCAAACCCCGATTTCTGAGTCATCCATCCCTTATCGTAGTTGCTGTACCCACTAAGCCATTCTGGTTCTCGGTGTAGCAATGGGCTACAAGCTGGACGGCCAGCTTCATAACTTGTACTCTTCTCCAAGTATAATTAGAATGATCAAGTCAAGGAGGATGAGGTGGGCAGGGCATGTAGCACGAATGGGGAGACGAGGAATGCGTATAGGATATTGGTGGGAAAGCCAGAAGGAAAGAGACCACTGGGAAGACCAAGGCGTAAGTGGGTGGACAATATTAAAATGGTTCTCAGATAGATAGAATGGGATGGTATTGATTGGATTGATCTGGCTCAGGATAGGGACCAGTGGAGGGCTCTTGTGAACACGGTGATGAACCTTCGGTTTCCATAAAATGCTGGGAAATTCTTCAGTAGCTGCAGAATTGGCAGCTCCTCCAGAAGGGCTCAGTTCCATGAGTAAGTAAGTAAGTAAATAATGAACGGTTAAGTATGGATTACAGACTGATAAAAAAATGACGTGAAGATATGCACTGGGTTCAAGTGACTGAATGGGCCTGCAGGTCCAAATCTGGAATCGTGTGATGATGAAGTTTCCGGTTGCCAGGCAGCGATAAATCTGCCGACCGGCTAGATAAGAGACATCTGATAAAGAACGGTACTATATTCTGGAGTCAGTGACATGTTCAAGAAATAATGTGTATTTTTTAGGCCGCGCCATAGCTCAAGCGGTTAGTAGCTGGCTTCCCACCGCGGCGGCCTGGGTTCGAGCCCGGGTCTGGTCAAGTGGGATTTGTGGTGGACAAAGTGGCGCTGGGGCGGGTTTTCTCCGAGTACTTCGGTTTCCCCTACCAATCTTCATTCCGTCAATTTCTCCATCATAATCACCCGGGTCAGGTACAGTAGGCCAATCAGTGGCCGCCGTGCCGAGTGGACCCAGCTGGACTCCACCCCCAACTAAGCGAATTAAAAAAATATGTATTTTATGTTGTTTTTTTTTCAGTGAAAGCTTGGCATTCACGTTGACACCTGCTCCCAGTGTTCGAGAAGTGAAGTTAATTGTCTCTAGTGGGGATTGTGAAATAAACTGCAACGGAAGTGAAAACAATTGCGATACGTTTTCGGAAGAACATACAATGAAGGATGTAAGGTTCTTTGATGTCAGGAGAGACTTTGTGTCAAGATTTAGAATTACAAGACACAGAATATGATTGTCAAATTTTGCTTTACTACAAAGTTTTGGGATTGTTTTAACATACACAATTTCTAAAGCTTCCGTTATGAAAGCTTGACTCAGAGGAGTACAGGATCTTGAAGAGATTATTGACTTCCGGGTACCAAGTTTGTAATATTAATGGTTCATTTGCATTTTTCAGTTCTCGAAACCACTGCTCATCCCAGTTGGGTTGCAACGCTACCATTGCATTAGCGTAAGTATTGTCACATGTTGCGGGTTTGCGTGACTTATGGAACGGGGTTTGGGGTTTGGATTTGGTGATCCAATCTATTTGGACCTTTTTAGAACTGGTTACAGCAGTTCACAAATCACTATCTTCGACTGGACACACTCGACTTCTGTCGTACTGCACTAATCCGCTCCTCGCTACTGAACTGAACTACTCTCTCGCTCTCTCTCTCTCTCACACACACTCACTATCTCTTTTCTAGCCTGAATCTCATTTTCTCCTTGGCACTACAGCCCCAGTGGGCCTAGGCCTACCTCCATGAACTTCTCCGTTCACTTCGGTTTTTCTAGATCTTACACATTCGGTAGGACTCCTTGGGTGGGTGATCAGCTCGTCGCAAGGCCTCTACCTGTACACAAACACAGAAAAAC
>NW_019738873.1:1545498-1568536 GCF_002891405.2 Cryptotermes secundus
CTGATAAACGCGCGCCGTTACAGTTACAGTAGCAATCTGTGAGGAATAGTGGGCCCTGTCAGCGGTGTTGCGAAGTTTCCTCCTTGATTGAACGCCCTGTATTAATTTTCCTGATGAGTCCCGTTTTCAACAGCAGTAACTTCACATATTCGTTGTAGAAATATCAGCCTTTGTTGCCTCTTCACTCACGCTGCTTTGGGACAAACCAAATGTTAAGGCCATACAAATGTACGACGGAGGTTCACAGAGTCCCGGCACTGAGGAGGGGGGGAGATATGCTTCGTACTGCCGCAGCAGAGCTCATTTTCAGGACTCCCCAGTAGCGATATAATGCAGAGTCAAGTGTAAATGTATCTTCTTGGAAATTCGGAAAGGCCTTTGATACTAGAAGATTGAATCGTAATGAATTACTGATCAGTGTGAATATCTGATTGCAGCGCCATCACCGACACCCAGACCTAATGATGAGTCTGTCCGTCCCGTCGTCATCTGGTCAAGCATATCGGTAGTAGCTGTCATACTGGTGCTTATATTTCTGAAGACTACGTACACGTGTGGTGAGAGCATATTTAACTATAAAGTCCATTATCGTAAAAACCTTGGCAAGGGAAACCGAAGTACTCGGAGAAAACCTGCCCCAGCGCCACTTTGTCAACCACAAATTCCACATGTCCGAACCCGGGTCGCCGCGGTGGGAAGCCAGCGACTAACCTCCTGAGCTATGACGCGGCTTCCGGTATAGATGTGTGAATGTGTTTCAGGATCTTTCCTACGGGAGCCATCAGACACGAGACACGCAGACGCACCTACCCAATGGCAGCGTATACATCAGCCATGGCCGAGGAGTCCGACCCTTCAGAAAGTATTGCTGCTGTATTCCAGGGACTGCCCACAGTTCTGTGAGGTCGCTCGGGCGCTGGGACAACTGCTCCAGAGTTTCGGGAACTTGAAGGTAACTTGACCTCCAGGAGGTTGGAGAAAACTGCAGAGTGAGGAGCTTCATAACTTGTACTCCTCTACAAGTGTAATTAGAATAAACAAGTCCAGGAGGATGAGGTGAGCAGGGCATATAGCACGAATTGGGGAGAAAAGGAATGCATATAGGATATTGGAAAGAGACCACTGCGAAGACCAAGGCGTATGTGGGTGGACAATATTAAAATGAATCTTAGAGAGATAGGATGGGATGGATTGGATTGATCTGGCTTGGGATAGGGACCAGAACCTTCTGGTTCCATAAATTGCTGGGAAGTTCTTGAGTAGCTGCACAACTGGCGGCTCAGCTCCATATAGTCAGTCAGTCAGTCCTAACCGGGATCGAAACCAAGAATGACGCTGCTGGTTGGAAGGCAAAATATTGCTCTGTCCTGTTATACCCACAGTTCAGACACGAACCGATATTTCGGTAACAAAACCACACACATGAATTCGCGTATTTCTGTGTCTAAAAATCAGTACCGAAAATCAATATAATTTTACGAGTATAACAAATTGTAAATAACAGTCCACAAGAGGAAAACAACGAAGCAGCACATAAGTGACCACACGAATGACATGCAGGAAGCGGGGGAGTCCATATTAATATTAATTTAGATTTTACTACTGTTTTAATGGATTTTAAGCCACGTTTGATAATTTAAATTATAATCATATTGACAGCTACCTCGAGCATGTACAATTTACCAACTTAATTTAATTTATGTGCCGCGCCATAGCTCAAGCGGTTAGTCGCTGGCTTCCAACCGCGGCGGCCCGGGTTCGATCCCAGGTCTGGTCAAGTGGGATTTGTGGTGGACAAAGTGGCGCTGGGGCAGGTTTTCTCTGAGTACTCCGGTTTCCCCTGCCAATCTTCATTCCACCAATTGCTCCACAATCACCCTCACCTATCATCTGGGGCTGGTACAATAGGCTAGAAGTGGCCGCAGTACAAGGGACCCCACTAGCAATAATAATAATAATAATAATAATAATAATAACAATTTATTCGTTCATGATGATAGACACCTGTTGTATAGTGACAATGCGAACAAGTAAACAATAACCACGAAATTTGGAACGTCACAAAACGTGCTCCCTCATGAAACACGGAAATGTGTTTAAGGCGTAGTCAGCAGGTTAATGCAATGCAGACTTGTAAAGGCAGATGACGGGTTTGCACCGGAAATATGAAACAGCACTGGGAAAATGCTTCGTAAGCTTTTTATTATGCATTGTTTAATATTCCTATTTGTAGTCAGATGTGAACTCTTCTTCTGGTTCCATTATGCACTAATAAAATTCCACAGTACGCTATAGCGTCTGATGAAAGTCAAGACTTGAATCTTCTTTTGTTCATAAGATTTGAGGCTTTCACGGCGGTGGCTATGAAGAAAGCAGTCTTCTGGGATTTGGTACCGTGTATACGTGGTGTTAACCGACGTTTCGGAGGAACGTATCGCCTCCATCTTCAGGGTAGAAGGTTCTCACGGTCTCTTCGCTTGCGGATTTCTTATATTTTTTCTTCTACCCTGAAGATGAAGGCGATACGTTCCTCCGAAACGTCGGTTAACACCACATATACACTGTGCCAATTCCCAGAAGACTGCTTTCTTCTTTTGTTTGGTTGCTTCTTCCTTTGTATATTGTACTTGGAAGTTATTGGAGACATAATTTGTTCGCCATCCAAGGATGGTCTCCAGAAACAGTCACAATTATATTATTTTCATTTCCTTCAAAATCCTTTCCAATTCATCGTTCAGCAATCATTCTAAAATTCGATACTATGTAGCCCCATTCTTACAGCGCTGTAAAATAAACTCCACCATGAGAGAACCCGCCAAAATCACAGTGCCGCCTATCTTCTATCCCCATAAAAACTATTTCAGGTTTTGTTCGGTAGTTGCACATTCGTGGCTCTACAGGCCCACTTATATCGCTTTTCTCCACTCCGTTGCGCAGATACAACTGTCGTACTCTTGAATTATCAAATGGCATTCCATAGCGCGCGGCAGGAACAC
This sequence comes from Cryptotermes secundus, assembly GCF_002891405.2. NCBI lineage: Eukaryota > Metazoa > Arthropoda > Insecta > Blattodea > Kalotermitidae > Cryptotermes > Cryptotermes secundus. The sequence continues at coordinate 1,548,495 of NW_019738873.1, forward strand.
GAGAAGTTGGAATTTGGATTCAGATTTTGCGGGAAACATAATGGCGAGGGAAAGAGACTGCACACCTGCTCGGTGTGGAAACAGAAAATTATGGCGTTAGTCTCTCGTTTCAGTCGCTCACTGTGATGGAGACACGATGAAGGTATTTCAGAAAGAAATTCTGAGGACAGTAACCGGAGGTAAGGGGGAGATTCATAAGGAAATAAACTGTTAATATGAAGAGGAGGTATATTTTACTATTTGTAAAGTTATTTAACTACTCTTTCAATATCGAAAATACATACAGACGAAGAAAATATTGTTGAAGAGTGATTAAACTAAGAAAAATGTGAAGGAAAACCTTTAACATACATGGAAGAGGTATTGAGAGCATGTAGAGTTAATCTTATGAGAAGTAGCTTAAGCCCAGGATAGTATTAACTGGAAAGCAAGAGAACTGGACTGAACTGAATTAGCCCAAAATACGTTCCCACACCAGGAAGTGAGTCCCTTACTTCATTGATCAGATAAAGAGCAGGGAGGGTACAAATATGACGCGAATACATCCACAGATGTATAGAAACTGCTCTTCCCAGTGCATCTTGCCTTCATCTTCGTCCTCATGACTTCACTCGAGACGAACTTGAGCTCAGTGTTAAGTTACTAGCCGGTTCGATTCTGGTTGACCGCAGGATGTGCTGGAATGTCGCACAAACCTCGAAACAAGGTTTGCTGCTGGGTCGCTGTACCACTGTGTAATGTTACCCCCTCCGATAACCACTCAATCCGGTACAGTTGCGTATTTATTAATTTCCGCCCGACATTATTCAACGGGTTCACTTTGAAGCTGTTAGTAGCATAGGCGTACTTGGGCAATTTCGCTCAGGTTATGCAGACTGTATGTAATTTTAATTTGTTAATTTCCATTAAGATGACAGAGGGCGTCTGCATCTGCTTCACTCCAGACGTTACCAAAAATTCCCGTGGCCTTTCAAAATCTGTAGCTACCGGACATACAGTTTTCCTTACATGAAATTGCACACAAAAGTAGATCACCTGTTTTTCTTAAAAGAATTAAAACGATTTTCCTTTCTACGGAGTGGTCTCTCGGTGCTCTGGGTCAGGTTCTGCGTTTAGAAGTCTCGTGTTCCAACTCGTGCCTCAGCCCACTTCTTCCTAGAAACTCGCCCTTCCCTGAGAGGAAATTGAAAAAGAAAATGTTGTAGCCGAAGAGTTTTATCTTCTGGGATATAACGCCTTGTCCGAGAGAAGCCAACCGATGTTTCGGAGGGATTCGCTGCCTCCATGAAACTAGGTTTCTTGCTTGGCTTTACACCTAACTCTGAAAATGGCGGCGATATATGCCTCCGAAACGCCCTATGGAAGTCAACCGATATTTTGGAGGGATTTATTGCCTGCATGAAACTTCTGGTTTCTTACTTGGCTTAGGCTTTAACCGTAATATGGAGGCTACATGTTCCTCCGAAACGTCTGTAGACTTTCAGCTGACTACAAAGCGTTATGTCCCAGATGATGGTACTCTTCATAACCACCACTCTGAGAACCTCAGATCCTACATGAAATATTCTGAGTACTGTTACGTGTTCTATTTACATTTATCTGTTTAACATAAATTGTGACTTCTCTAACTACTGACCTTAAACGTAAAATATCTTTGTCGGCCCTTCAGACGCCTAGAGACATTAATCAATATTTACATCCTATTAGTAATGAAGTAAATACAGGAGAAGGCGAAACAGGAATTATGTCTACAGTACTTTCTCAACCTGACGATGAACCCAGCATATTCCTCCTAAACGTCGGTATCCGCCTACAAGACTACACAGTGTCACAGGCACCGAAAACCAGACTTTGAACAATCGCCATCTTGAAGACTTCAAAACGTACACAATTCTCTGTGACAGTACAAGGCATGGAGATAGTCCCTGTGCTTATACTCGTATACCGAGGCAGCTTACACCTTTATGCAAATTGATAGAATTACAATTTTTGTGCCTCAACGAATTAGTATTTATAGTTTTCCTTTTGTGTATTCTATTACGCACCAGAAATCAGCGAGAATTTCCCATGGCAGTCCAATCTACACCCATCCAACTGGTGTGAATACAATAATCTTCCCTCATTTCCACACAAGTCTACTTACTGTGCTCTTAGTCAAGCATGCGCACACACAGCACAAAGGGTGGTAGCGGGGAGATAAGTAACCCCCGGTATTGTTCTCCAGGTGCTGGATCCACTGCAGCAAAATGAAATGGAGCAAGTGTCAGAGAATATTTCGGGCTGGCTGACGCAACATTTGCAGAGTCCAGACGTGAAGCTGGTAATTGTGGTCTCTGAGGGGGCCATGGTAAGGCAGAATGCCCTGCTGAACAACCAACTTGTTCACAATGATGAGCCCCACTTTCTGGACCCTGTGTTCACACTGGCACTACAGCAGATGCATGAGAGACCGCAGCTGGGAAACGATTACAAGAGGATATTTCCTGTCAGGTAGACTTTTGTTCCTTCGGTCGGTTCTTTCACGACGGCATGCACTATAATTATGCAGAATTATTTATTTATTCGTATATTTATTTACATATTCCTCCTTTCACCAACACACGACCTGCACATGTATTCATACTTTGGTTCATTTTTCTTTAATGTTTTGTCTTAGCATCCTATTGCAGTTGGTATTGGAATTTATTTTACAGTTTTGTTTGCCATCAACCATGCAAAAATATCAAATTTTAAAATTAAATTATTTTCAACATTCGTCACTGCACTACATGTTTCGGCCTACCCGGACATAATCAGGAGCTTTGAAATTGGGGGGAAGTGCTGTGTCTTCCGCGCTACTGCGGTCCGTGCTTTTTCAAGATGAAGGCGAGGGGAAAATGTCCCTCCACGAGGAAATTCGCTCCTGAATTGAGAGACGAAATAAATTAAACCGGTTTCTTATCATTTAATATTCAAAATTTTGAAGAGACTGGTTTCTGGTATGGGAAACTAAATGACCGACAGGAACTTCTCATGGAAAGGCGGGACATTTTGGCTGTTCTAATTGAGTTCGTTGGAGGCAGTTAATAGTTATAGAATTTCTGCTTAAACAGTACATTGGTTATGAATGAATGTATAAGGGGTGGGCCTTCTCAGCCCTTGCAACGCGACCTACAATGATCTGTTGTGCTTCCCCTTTTGATTATCCCCTCAGCAATCCTGCACTTCATTCGAATGAATGTAATACAATCGAACTCATACGGGCTGAAATGACTGAGACGTCAGTCAGCTCGACACTTTCAGGCTGTTCGATACCGAGAGATCACTGAGCAAGGCAATCGAAAGGAGGACCGAATTTCACGCGTACGGTATACAGGATAAAGGCAGGAAGAAGTTAACCGCTCGGGAAAGTCACACAAAGGAAATGATGAGTCAGGAATGAGTGGCGGTTGAGCTATTATGATTGGGGTTTATGTTTCTCAAGAGTGACCGTAGTTTTCACAGCGTACGGAAGAGAAATAATGAAAGGCCCTATATTTGTTCGTTACATTGTTTGGTTAATGTTGCATGCTGTTCAGCATGGTGCTCGCCATTGCTCGCCATCCTCTGTCACCGGCCTGCTAGCTCTGGCAATTCTGGTATTCTCCACAACTGGTATGTCTCCACATGCGTCCCATAGGGCCACTTTTCTCTTAGAAATTGTGGCATTTTTATTTTCCTTAGGCGTGACCAATCTTTTCTCTCTTTATATTCTGATAGGCTGTTTTAAAATATATAAATATAATTACCGTACCCTTTCCAACTTCCCAATGTTTCTTCATTAACCATCTCAATATAAACGTCAATTATGCTCTTGTACTTTTCTACAAAATGGGTATTGTGCTTCCCAGAAATAAGCCTTTCTTATGTAACTCCCTGTATTTTTTAGTTTGAATTATTTCGTAAATATTGTAACAGTAAAAAGTGTTACTCCTGTATAAATATGGCAGAATTACTTGTCTCCTTCCTTATATGAGGGTTCAAATGAAACCCGTTCACAGCGCTCCTATGTGAATATTTTATAATTTTGTAAAATCATTAGGCGGCATAAATTTGTCATTCCAAGGTTAAATAATCAACCCTGTAATTCTACAGGTTTGAAGACTTCACGCCAAGCGAGGTTTCTTTATCTCTGATCGTTCCACTGAAGTGCTATGTTCTGCAGAGACATCTGGGAAAACTCATAGCGGAGCTTGGACAGTAAGTTTGCATGGCAAAGTCAGCAACAAAGTCATTATCTGACAACAGGCAAAATATTATGACAGAGGTGAAATAATCCTGGAAATGATGAATCTTTCTCAGTTTAGACCAGAGAACTGTATAAAAACGTTAAAATCAAGATTACATGACGAAATTATTCTGTCCACTTTCTTAATAAAGTTTAGGCATTATATGCGGGCTCCTAGACAGAGATCACGAATCGAACAAATATGAAAACACAGCTAAGTAAAAATATTTTAAACTGTCAGAAATGAAAGTACAAGTAATTTATTCTCAGAATATTGGTGTCATCAGGGCTGTAGTCGCGCGAGGGAGGTCCGAATGGAGCCCTTGTCTTTTTCTGAATGCCAGCTGCCACCCTGGCACTTGTTTTAATGACACTGATTACAGTGCACACAGCCACAAGAGAAGGACACATCACAAGACACAGTATACACAAAATATAGGAAGATTGATATAATACGCGAGTTTGAAATACGACGTATAAGATGATATATCTTAACAAATTTTAATATATACATTTTATTATAGTACATGACGAACATACATTTTAAATCATTTTATAGACGACACATGATGGCGAGCAGTGCAATAGTTTAACGTAAATAACACACCTGAGGATGGCACAGTGATGCCGAAACATGTAGTGAAGTGACATGTGAGATTGTGTGCACTAGAAGACCGTCAATACATACACATCATGGACGTCTATGATCTGGGTTTTCATTTTCAGAGTACCATCAGTACTCATGTACAGCTTCGTTTACAGTCAGTGAGAGGCAGTGAGGAGTTCTTGCACAATATGTTAGGGCAATACAGTTAATTATAAACTTCTGTTGGTTCCAGATGCAACTCAGCAGCAGAAGCTGGTTATGAAGACATCCGACGCATATGCCCACAGGAAGTGAGCCAGCTGGAATCGGCCATAAGAGACATGAAGTCATATTGTGATGACAATCCACACTACCTTAAGGATCATTTCTCGGTGGTTTCCCGTTAAATTAAATGAGACAAGAATATGTGTGCAAGATAGAACCTATGAGCATGATTCTCAGCTACAAACTCTGTTCTTGGAGTTCACAGATCAGGAATCATTTCATAAAATACAACTTCTGTGACTGTTGCAATCTGTTTGGACACAAAGTTGAGTGAAACGTCTGCAATAAAATTGAGCTGTAAATTAGGCTGATTCTTATGTGTGATGAGAGTTGAAGAAGGCGGTGAGTTCCAGGCTCCTCCATTTTTCCACTTTAAAAAATTATTGTACAGGAGATCTCCACACTGCTGTTAAACGCAAGAACTCTCAGCCTTGCTTTCCCGTGTCGAAAGCAAGTTTTCTTACTTCATTATTTGCTTTTCTTTCAGTTCTGATAAGATTATGAATACTTTCCAGGGCGCATTAATTTAAAAAATAAAACAAGTTTGGCTGCACTGTCCTTGCACGCATATTGATTTGATTTCTTACAGTGGTCAAGATGAAAGTTTTCGTTTCTCTGGATTATGGCTTTATGCAATGTTGCAGATACTGCCATTAACTTCATGAAGCTGAAGCCGCCAGTTGGTGCAGCAATTTATGGAAGCTCAAGGTTAATTACCGTGTTCACAGGAGCCCTCCACTGGTTCCTGCCCTGAGCCAGATCAGTCCAGTCCATACTACCCCAACCTATCTCTCTTAACATTTATTTTAATGTTATTCAGCCACTTACGTCTTGGCCTTCCTACTGATCTCTTTCCGTCTGGCTTTCCCACCAATATCCTACATACATTCCGCTTCATCCCAATTCCTGCTACATGTCCTGCCCATCCATCGTCCTTGACTTAATCTTTCTATTTATATCTGGCGGAGAGTACAAGTTATGAAGCTCCTCATTAATGTAGTTTTCTCCAACGTCCCGTCACTTCATTTCTCTTCCGTCCAAATATTCTTCACACCACCCTGTTCTCAAACACCCTCAGTCTGTGTTCCTCCCCTAATGTCAGAGACGAAGTTTCACACCCATACAGAACCAGATGCAAAATTATACTTCTTGTATATTCTATTTTTATATTTCTAGATATCAGACAAGAAAACAGAAGGTTCTGGACTGTGTGGTAGAATTATATAATCTGAAATATATATAAATATATTCTGAGACAGTAGATTTAGAACGAGGCAGTATGTTCCTTTCATTTGTTGATAGTCATCTACAAAACTACACAACGTTGTAACTTAAAGAATATTACAATATTGGCAACTAGAATTGTCAAAAGATGGCACTACTACTACTTGTGTATATACCTCAAGACATCTTTGTTTCCTCTCGTTCCCAGCATGGGAAGCGTTAGCACACTGCTGAATATTTATGCAAAGACAGGTGACTAAGTTGTATACTATTCAAATTATTACCGAAGTTTGAATAGGCAGGAGACATTCTGCATGGAATTTACGTTTGTGATATTGTAAATCACTACAATTACTCGTAATCCGGAATATTTACTGGGTATGCGTCACATATTAGTAGGAAACTCGATATATAGGGACAGTGAGCAAGTATGGGGAAATTTAAGCATTTGCTCACGTCACGGTATGTGACCTTGGGAAATTACTTTTTTCGGTTTGTAATTTGATTAGTGGGCGACTGGTTTGCAGCAGCAATATTATCCGGCGGCAGGGACGGCGAAGCTGAAGAACAGCAAAATTTAAGGCGAGTCCCGATGAGGTCATGGGATTTTTTTTTCAATTGCCCTAATCCTTCCAGCCTCACTATGACCCTGGGGTCGACTCAGCCTCTAACAGAAATGAGTACCGGGAATCTTCTTGGGGGTAAATGGCGGCCGGCGCGTAAGACTGACAACTTCACCGTCATCTGTTAGCCGATTGTCTAGAAAATGTGGGAACCTCAACGTCTCACAACCCTATGGGCCTCCACGGCCTGTTACAGGGATACTTTTACTTATTTTTTACTTTTACGACAAGCAGCAGTCTTCGAGAATGTCTTCTTGTATACATTTCGTGTGTAACATAGGAAAAAACCAGAATTATATCATTTCCCCAAACATTTGAGTCGGAATGAGATGTTGGCTTACGGCTGAACATATTTGAACTGGACAGAGCTAGTTCGCATATGGTCACTTCTCACGCAACGCGGACGTGGGAAAATTTATACCTGTAATATGGTTAATATAGTAGCATTTGTTGGGGTGTGCGCAGACAGTGTGAAACTGCTTCGTTATGTGTAATCTTTTGCGTGATACCGTACAAACTCCATATATTACTTTATGGGCACTTTTGAAGCGTTTCAGAAATGTTCTTAAAAATAATTTTGCCTAAAAAGTAAAAATTGTGTTTATATTTGTGTATCAAAGGAAACATACCAAAATGCAATTCTTACAGGACCCGAGCCGAAGAGATGGCGGTAATGTGAATGACGTAAGACGGACAGGATAGCGCAGTCGGTGTAGCGGCTGGCTACGGGCTGGACGATCGAGGGGTCGGAGTTCGAGTACCAGTAGTGTTAACAATTTTCTCTTCTCCACATCGTCCAGACCGGCTCTGAGGCCCACCCAGACTTCTATCCTATGGGTACTGGGGGCCCTTCCCCCAGGGTGAAGTGACACTGACTATATTACCAATGAACATTTTTAAACACTTAATTACATGCTTCAGAGTTAGTACTAGTAAAACAAACTCCGTGGCCTGTAGTCCGCAAGCGAACTACACCGACCGAGGGACCGCTGCTTGTCGGTCAAGTTAGTGCCAACTTTTTCGGATAGAGGGTGTCGCGTGAACAGCGCAATGAATCCCCACGGCTGTTAATTTCGGTTTTCTAGACCGGAGCCGCTATTTCCTGGAAGCTGCTCCTCAATTATCCTCACCCAGAAAATCTGGTAGCGCCGGGAATCGAACCCGGGATCTCTGGATCTGTAACCAGGAACTCTGACCTCTGAAAATAGTCGATGTGATCACAAGATGATATGGGCCTACCTTCCTGCACGTGCCTAAACGTCTGATCCGTCGTCTAAGAGGACGAACCAAAGTGGAGAACGCCAGGGGTTCCATGCGAAGACAACACTGGTCAGCTGAGGGAATTAGCTACAGAGAAGCCAGTGTTACCATTCCCTTCGACTCTGGAGATGTTGGCAAGATGTTCCTCTGAAACGTCGGTGTCACAACCCTGAAGACCATAGCCAAATCGCTGGTTTTTTATTTGTTATAAATATGACTAGCTATAGACTAGAGTCGCCTCTACCACCAGAAAATCACGTCAACACGTAGCGGTCACAAAGTTTAAAAAAATATTATCGCAAAATATTTCATTTCCATTTTAGTACAATTTTAATTTTTATGTTTGAGTCTCCAATTTTTTTAAATTTTATTATATGAGTATTTTAAAATTTTAACTGAAAGTCAATTTATGCATTTAAAAACAGTCGTGTGCACACTAAAGATCTTTATTGAAGAATCAGATGGTTAGATGCAATTCAGTAACAGCGTGGTATCATTGTACACCTGATGATGATCCAGTATAAGGGTCGAAACCTGTAGCGGCAATAAAAACAAATGTTGATACGACAGTGTTTAATTTTTTGTTTTAAATAGAGGACATTATTGTGTAGACTGCGTGCTTTTGTATACATTTTATGTACCTAAGACTAGCTACTGCGCTTTTCAAAGCCTGACGTGTGTACTTCAAAAATAAGTTCTTCTGCGGAACAGAAATATATTTATTTTTATATTTCCCCTTTGCTTAGCTTTTACGAACATAAGCCTACTGATTCCCAACAGCAGCACTGAGGATATCAAAATGTGTCTATTATTACTCGCATTAGCACTCATGCCCGTTTCACGGGGCGTATGTCATTTCTACAACTGGGCGACAGAATATTTCCTGGCAACTGGGCATTTTTTAACTTAACTATTGGCAGCACTCAATCTATATTTGTCTGTAGCATGGGTGTTTAAATTGATGACATATAGATATAGATTTAAATTCTCCTGCTAAACAGTGTAAAAATGTAGCATAATTAATTATACTGCATCACTATGAGAACACATATATATTAGTTACATTTCCACAGGCTTCACCCACGAGTTTTTGTAGGGATATTTCTCCAAATGTTGAGTCTAAATTTCCCCTAATGTAAGAAAATGGACGTACTGATCGCGTACTTTTATTAAGTCAGGTTTTCTTCCATTTGTCCTTAAACTGACAACAAATTGAACGTGAAATGCTGCTTGTGTTCTTAAATCCTGTTAAAATTAATTTATTAATTTTTCTGAGTTCTAACCAAGCGCAAAAAAATGTCTCCTCTCTTCATGTGTTGAAATTAAAATTTTAAATTAATAGAGCAGATCACGGATTTAAGTTCAGTGCATTTCAGAACAGGAAGCGCAGCTAAATGTATGCAGACATCAACTCACATACTGTGTTGTTGTCTGCTGTTCCAGTCAAATTCATTTTTCTTGAAACAGTATTCCGATAATCGGCATTACTTTTGTGATAGCTTTATCAGGGAGATTTATGTATTTCCCGCAAGTGACTATTTACATTGAATTACAACCTGTCCATATTATTCGATTCTATTACAGCGCGAGAAGTTACAAAAATTAATTTTACCTTTATCAGCAACAACGCGTCAAATTGCTGATTACTATAATAAAATTCTCCATTTCATTTCGAGGACAAATTTTGCTGATTCCTCTGTAATTCGAAATAAGAAATGCGATGCTGTGCAGCATATATGCTCTGCTTAAATCAGCAGCTACCGCTCAGAATCTGACATTAGCAGATACCTGCATTTTGCAGAGCATTCATTTCAGTTTCAGTACTTAGATCGGTAATGTTATTTCGCTACAAATGCAAATCATGATTGAAAACTGTGAAATAAATGCCTAGTCACAACGACAGTGATGTCAGACATCAAGCTGTTATTAAAACGAATACAGGTTTCTCACCCCAGTTTAAATTTTGAATATCTGCTAATTAGTAGAATTTTTTCCCCCTTGGCAGTACAGCCACAGTGGGCCTAGGCCTACCTCCATGAACTTCTCCGTTCACTTCGGTTTTTCTAGATCTTACACATTCGGTAGGACTCCTTGGGCGGGTGATCAGCTCGTCGCAAGGCCTCTACCTGTACACAAACACAGAAGAACGCACACACACAAACTAAACATACATGCCGTGAGCGGGATTCGAACCCACGATCCCGGTTTCCAAGCAAGCAAAGACAGTACATGCCAATTAGTAGAATACCTACATAAAAAAATGAAAATCTGGGAACTTCGTAACAATGACCATCTTGAAGAGTACTATATAATGACGTGTATTTCGTTGAAAGTCAACGGATATTTCGGGGGAGCATCACTTCCATTTTCAGGGATAAAGCATAAGCCGAACATGAGTGTGAAAGCATGGGGCGTGCCTAGTCTAAACATACTACAACAAGTTTGTTTACTGGTCTGCATTATTGTGTTTTCCTCCTGTGCTTGCCTGTAATTTGTCTTTGACTTGATGTAGTGTTTGTCCATAATGTAATTACTTGTGTCTACCCTGTGCTCTCTCTGTAATTGGCCTGCGGCTGTTGACTCGGCTCATAATAATAAATAATATAGAATTGAATTGAATTATAATTATTAGCATTATTATTCGTTCTTTGAGAACAGATTTTGCCTACTTTACGCTTGTCGAACATAACCTCAAAGACTGATTTAATCACTATGCGTAATTGTTGATTGAAGAATAATGTGTCATGCAGAAGATGGAGGTATGTTTATGGTCCACCTTCGTATCACCACACCTAGCGCCCGCTCGTCAGTTGTTATCGCTTTGAAACCGAAAGGGAAATGTGGCTTTCTTGTAGCTACTGTTCTGCGTTCTGTTCAAAAGAAAGCACGTATTCTGTGAGGCAGGAGCTGAATGTTTCTCTGTCGTTTTAATCAGGATGAACAGGGGAAGTCTGGAAATCTTTTAAGTGAACGATGCTTTCTCTCCCCGCTGTGAAGTGTCTGCCGCTACTCTCTCGCCTTCAGGCTTTAGAGGACCGAGTTTCACTTCCACCTCTCAAGTCTGTGCGTCCGCTGCATGGGTACTGCCGACTCTAACTAACTCCATGGACCTGAGCCCTTCTTGAGAAGCCACCAATCGCTCAGCTACTTAAGAATATCGCAGTATTTTTCTACCGCGAAAGTTCATTACCGTGCTCACAAGAGCCCGCACTGATCCCTATCCTGAGCCAGATCAATCCAGCCCATACCACCCCATCATATTGTAATATATGCACCTCTTAACATACATATATATTACTTTAAACATTATGTATATGATTTTGTCTGACTGTACAGACAGGAAGTTATAATTACAATAAGCTGGTTGAGACAAATACGCATGATGCAACACTTGTTTGTCGGCTAGAGAACAAGGAACTGCTATGAGCATGAACTCCACGTGTAATCATAGCATGTCACTGCCAGCCAACGCCCATCCTAGCCTCTTTAAAAGACCATGTTTTGGGGTGCGGATCGGACTTCATAGATTTCAGTTCATACACTGCACTTAGTCTCTGTGCACCGTCATAGGGACTTCATAAACTTCTATTCAGGCAATATTCTTGATCTCTGTACAACATTTGTATCAACATCATTTATATTAAATATATTCACTGTATCGTACTGCGAGTTCGGCTTGGATTTCAATCCTTAAGTGTCCGACGTACTACGAGGAACAGTCTCCCGCTCGGCTAACCTCTCGTATCCCATCACCATCATAGGGATACAACAATATCTCTCTAAGACCCATTTTAATATTATCCCCCACCTACGTCAAAGTGTTCCTACTGGTCTCCTCCCTTCTGGTACTCCTACTAAATTCCGGTATGAATTCCTCTCCTCCTCACTGCAGTTTCTAGGAATTTGAAAAGTACTTCTTTGAGGTTTCAGCTGGCATAGCGCACTCGGTATAGCGACTGGCTACGGGCGGGACGACCGAGGGGTCGAAGTTCGAGTCCCGGCAGGGTCAAGAATTTTCTCTTCTCCACGTCGTCCAGACCGACTTTGAGGCCCACACAGACTCCTCTCCAATGGGTACCGGGGGCTCTTCGCGGGGGTAAAGTAGCAGGTGTGTGAAAATGATCACTCACCTCCAACTAGTGCCGAGGTCAAGAAAACATGGATCTATACATCCACTCCCCCATACGCCTTAATGGCATAGTGTTTCATTAGTTAAGCACAGGGACAGCTTTAGCGTTTACCTTATTTCTTTGGGGTAGGGTGCAAAGTCATTACGTCCAAATCGGTCAATTGGTTCAAATGTTGAAAGGAACACAAACACCCAGAACGTGGGGATCTCAGATAAACCTGCTTTCCTTCCTGAAGAAATAAAAGTGCCCTAAAATGAGAGTGATTGTGTTGGAGATCATTTATGTCTCTCCCCAATTCATAAAAAAAATTAGTCTGACATTAACGTTGTAACCCAGAGCCTAAACGCATAATATCAGAAAAAATTTGTGAGACATTAAGCAGAGAATCTCCATGGTTGTTAGCGATTTAATGTTTTACAAAGGCCGCGCCATAGCTCAAGCGGCTAGTCGCTGGCTTCCCACCGCGGCGGCCCGGGGTCGATCCCGGGGCTGGGCAAGTGGGATTTGTGGTGGACAAAGTGGCGCTGAGGCAGGTTTTCTACGAGTACTTCGGTTTCCCCTGCCAATCTTCATTCCACCAATTGCTCCACAATCACCCTCACCTATCATCTGGGGCTGGTACAATAGGCCAGAAGTGGCAGTAGTACAAGGGACTTAGTCCCACCCCACTAGCAATAAAAAAATAGTTTTACAAATGATTGCCCCAAAACTCTGTCGTTGACACCGCCCTCGGTCTTTGGCTGCACTAAATAACAGTTACAATAAGGCACCGTGACGTAATTAGTAATATATTGCACTCAGTTATGAGTTATTCGTATTTAAAGGTCCACGGATTAGTCAAGGTGAAAGCGATATCGTAACAGAAAACTGCCGTTAGTCACAGACTCACTCCTGGCATCAGCTGTTTTCAATGTCGTGAACTTCATTGCCGTCCATGGGCAAGGCGAAATGAGGTCTTTCCACGCATGCGTTGTGGGGGAGGGGTACGGCGGGGTGGGTTACGAAGCTGTGGGGATATTTGACGCTGCTAACAATTCACTCGCAATGCAGACAGTTGCTCAGTGGTATTACGGTGCAGTTGATGTGAACTTGCATTGACACGAACATAGTTATAAATTGATTTTGTAATGTATACTCCTTTAGAAATAATAGGTTTAATTAGTCTGTGTATTCTGGGCTTCTTGATAGCCCGAAGAATTATACGATTACTTTATAATAACGTGATAGGGCGACTTATGAGGACGAATGTGAATTTGAAAGAAATGGGACGTTGGGCAGGTAAGTTTCTTGTAATTAAAATATTCATATTACAAAATAATTAGGCTTAAACAGCTTCCCTAGGAAGCTAACCTAAGCTCCCTAAAGAAATATGACGTTAGAAACAATATTATAGATTACAGCTAACAACCACTCAGGCAAAAATATATTCTAAAGGTTTGTTGCTGTGTTCACAAGAGTCCATCATGGGCCCTGTTTGTTTAGTCCACAGCCACTCACCCAATATTTTAATATTTATTTATTTGTATCCATGAATCTGGGTTTAGATCTTAGAAATTATGTCTCCCCTTGAGACAAAAAGTGTAAATTTCTTCCTGTACTTAATTAAGCACTAAGCCATGGAGGTGTGTGGGGGAGTGGATATACAGATCTACCATTCTTGACCTCAGCACTAATTGGAATTGAGTCCCAAACAAAATATTGTATGCACAGTAAAAAATGTTACAGAAACAGAGACTTTGTGTGCAAAAGTGACCATTTTTACGTTGTGGTCATCTGGATTATAACAATGTGTTCAAGGCTGTAGGTGGGTACCAGCATTTTGTCGGAATATACTGACCTTCTTGAGGTACTTACCAGAACACTACACTAGTGCTATACAGAGCTGAGCTGTCCCAGGTCTCATTAGACTATAGCTGTGAAAGCAATTTACTGATTATTGAAGCAGAAGTGGTAAATATTAGTTTGATGATGATGATGATGATGATAGTGGTAGTAATTTTTTCTTTTTTTTTCCCCCTTGGCACTACAGCCCCAGTGGGCCTAGGCCTACCTCCATGAACTTAGTGGTAGTAATAGTAATCCTTAATTTAAATATCATTGCTAGTCATACTAACATAACAGTCTGTCACTGTTGGGCTATCTGTTCACATATTCAGGATGGCGTGACCAAAAAATATTCGTAACAGTCTTAATATTATATTTGAGCCCACTGTTGCTTTGATGTGTCACTCACTCGATTACCCCAGTCTTTAATGCACTTTAAAGTGATCACAATCTCTTTTTAATTTAGAATTATAGTAAAATCGCATCAATTGCTGCATGCTTCTGCCCTAAGTCGCCATATTAAGGCAATTGTTGACTTTTTGAAACTGTTGCGCTGTACTAGATCGTAAGACATTTCCTTGCTCTAGCATGTTCTTGTTCACACTAAAATGTGTTTGTCTGAGAACGAAACTCTCCCGTCCGCATTATTTTTCTTTTGCAGCGTCCGTGTTTCTGTAATGTATAAATACAGGATGTCCCAAAAATGTATTCACTCTTTGACAGGAATCTCAAAATCGAGCGTCCATCGGATTTTGAAGCGAGTCCATTGGAAAAGTTACATTGCAACATTACCCACGCTCTCACTAAAGATTATCCTGACCGGAGAACTGAGTTTTATCAATAGTACATGGAAAAACGTGAGGAAAATGCAGTGTTTCGAAACATAATTATCTGGAGCGATTAGGCCACATTTAAGTTAAATGGCACAATTAATCGACACAATTGCACCTACTTGGCTCCTCAAAATCCGCATGTCTTCAAATTCCAAATGAAATGCTTCGTACAGTTTGTGGTTCCGTCGATCCGCGTTATCAGCTCTGTCTGGATAATGATGGTCATCAGTTCGAACACTTGCGAAAACGCATAGTGCAGTAGACTTGTTTTCTTCAAGTTAAATCATTATATCTATTTTAAAGAACATTGCATTTGGTGTCATTAAAAAGGCGAGTACATTTTTGGGACACTCTGTATGTAATGTATAATTGACGTGAATTTAATGTCATTTTTAAATTAAAAAGAGATTGTGAACAGTTTTTAAGTTGCATTAAAGAGAGATGAATGAGTGGGTAAGAGTCTTAGATTTTCAGTTTTGTTGTGATGATATGAAAAGCCTGTTGGTACGTAGCAGTGAGAATGTTTGTTCTTTAAAAGTTACAACAGGAGAATCAGACGGAAGGAGAGAGCAACAGATTCGTTTGAAAGAGCTGTCTCTCTCTTAAAGTCACCCAAAACATCTAAATGGATTAAATACGATAGTGGAATTTAGCAAAGCGTGATAGGCTGGGCATATGACTAGGATGGAGGAGACAGGATATGCATGCATAAATTTGGTAAGGAAACATCTTGCGAAAGGCTATTCGGAATTAAGATGGAACTTAGGAGGATATATATGGATAAATACCGTCTTAAGTGCAACAAATTTTTTATTGTAGTTTTTACTTCTTTTTCCTCCTCCACACTACATGTTTCGGCCCTAAATGGCCATCATCAGGTGTGTATCACTCACGTAGCTGTTACACTGCTTGTTAAAATTTAAAATTACCAGTCTTTCTGATTGTATAAAATCTTTGTTAATCTACACGCGTCGATTTGATTTTTAAATTAGCACTTTTTAAAACTTAATTCAAGTTAAAATGTCTATAAGATCTCTGTTCTTTCTTTTTCAAATTTTTAGTTAAAATTTTTTTTCAGGGTACATGCCCTATATCTACGGTGCTGCAGCGTATTAAAGATAAGCAGCGACACACACAGAGAGCGCCTACACTGAACAACACATGAACAACGATAAAAACAAGAAGTGGCCGCTGCAGCACCGTAGATATAGGGCATGTACCCTGAAAAAATTTTAACTAAAAATTTGAAAAAGAAAGAACAGAGATCTTATAGACATTTTAACTTGAATTAAGTTTTAAAAAGTGCTAATTTAAAAATCAAATCGACGCGTGTAGATTAACAAAGATTTTATACAATTAGAAAGACTGGTAATTTTAAATTTTAACAAGCAGTGTAACAGCTACGTGAGTGATACACACCTGATGATGGCCATTTAGGGCCGAAACATGTAGTGTGGAGGAGGAAAAAGAAGTAAAAACTACAATAAAAAATTTGTTGCACTTAAGACGGTATTTATCCATATATATTGTGTGAGTGTAACAGGATGCTGAAATATAACATTAGGAGGATATGTTGTGAGGGGGCTGGAACAAGTTCAGTGGGTATTGTGTCCAGTGATGGGCTTTCATAAGAAACTTCCGTGTTCTCACAGAATATTAGTTTCCAGTGCCCATTACAGATATAAGAAGCAGTCCCAGAATTTTATACTCACTCACATAAATTTTAGCTCGTTGCTTCTTGCGATGTTAGTCGTTTTATTCTTTGTGAGGTACAGTGTTCGGTCTTTGGAGGGAGTCGGTTTTCCAGACTGAGGTATATGCTGAAATGGTCCTTGAAGACCAGTTCTACAGTTCTATAAATTTCCGTGTCATGAATAAACAATAATGTCAGCTTGACTTGTAAGGTTCTAAACATTAACCCTTATTGAATATGCGCATGTAGTTCAATGCTCATTAGCTTAGAAAGCTCCACAGTGGCAAACAGGAAATCTCAAGTGGCCCTGAACGATTATTATATGAGAGGGGGCACTTTGGGTGGCATCACAGACAAAACTTTCTGGCACGCATTAACGCTGTGAAAAGTTATGTCATGTGCAACAGGTGTCATGGCTATGTTATCACAATTTATGACGGTTATTCTTTATGTTATCCATTTTATTATTATTTTTAGTTTTAATGTTATGTGGGATGTAGTTCAATCACAAGGGTGGCAGTGTTCTGATCATGAAGTGCAAAGGAAAATATTTATACGGCAGTGTCTCACATTCTTCTTTCAGTTTCAAGTGTTATATGCCTAGCTGTACTCTTTAAATTAGCACCACTTCATGGTGCTGAGCCCTTCTTGAGAAGCCTTCAGTTGTGTAGCTACTCAAACATTTTCCAAAATTTTATGACACCTGAAGTTTCATTGTCGTGTTCACAGGAGCCTTCCACTGGTCCCTATCATGAGCCAGATCAATCCAGTCCATACCACCCTATCCTGTCTCTCTAAGTTCCAGTTTAATATTATCCACCCACCTATGTGGTAGGCTTCCTTGTGTTCTCTTTCCTTCTGGCTTTCCCACAAAAATATAATCTAAAAAATAAAAAACCTCTCATGTTAAAACATACTTTACAAACTGTGTTAATAATAGTGACATTGTGGTAATGAATACTGTTAAATGTACCTTGTTGGAAGCATACCAAGAAAGGAGGTTAGAAAGACTAGGCGCTGCTGTTTAAGTAAAATATTGAGGTCTCCTCGTGCATGAGGCTGCTCTGAAATACGTACAGTAGCTGTAGCCATCAGTATCCAAGTAGGCCAAGCAATGAACCTTCTACACATCTAAGTTTGAGAGTCCATTGAGTGTGAATGAGAAACCTGAAGTCTGCTGAGTCAGTTTAAGAGGGCAGTAATTAACTGTGTGTGTTTACAGAGCTGGTTAGCACTGCCCTGAAAGCCTGAAGAGCCCGAAAAATTAGTTACATACATAATTTGAAAGTTGTAGGTGAGGTTTAGGGGCTCGCGGTAGCGTAGTTGGTTGAGCCGGAAGGTCGCGGATTCAAGTCTCGATGAGGTCATTGGCTGTTTTTCAGTTGACCTAACCCTTCCAGCCGCACTATGGCCCTGGGATCGACTCAGCCTCTTACAGAAATGAGTACCAGAAATTAAATAATTTTCCTGGGGAGTAAAGCGCGGCCGGTGCGTAAGGCTGACAACCTTACCGCCAACTTTGAGCCGATTGTCTAGATAATGTGGGACCCTCAACGTCTCACAACCCTATGGGCCTTCACGGCCTGTTACAGCGATAGCTTTACTTTTACTTTTATTGCTAGTGGGGTGGGACTAAGTCCCTTGTAGTGCGGCCACTTCTGGCCTATTGTACCAGCCCCAGATGATAGGTGAGAGTGATCGTGGAGCAATTGGTGTAATGAAGATTGGCAGGGGAAACCGAATTACTCGGAGAAAACCTGCCCCAGCGCCACTTTGTCCACCACAAATCCCACTTGACCGGACCTGTGCCTTTATTTTTAAATAACAGACACAGAAACCTTCTTGTTTTACTAATAACGAAACTTGCTTGTCTAAAGGCGCGTCCACATTACTCGTGCTCGTGCTCGTCGGGAGACTCGTCTGGCTTTTACCTGTGCTCGTAAATCTTCGTCCACACTACTTCAGTTGCTCTCCAGACTTCGGCGCGTGAGGATCCGTATATTTACTCGTAGTGTGTATAGGCTGTAGTCGTATTTTAATTTATTGGCTATAGTTTTTAAATTAAAAATTAAAGATTTGCTTGTCTCGTGACTTGTCATATCGTCCACATTACTCGCGAGCATAGCGAGTCACACGAGCACGAGTAATGTGGACGTGCCTTAAGGTCACATATGGTCTGTGTTGACCTACCTGGCCTCTACCCACATAGGCAAGTGTCAGAGACTCCACTTGGGGCAAGGGCGAAAGCATACGGGTAATTTCATTATGCACGGTGATGTGTGAGGGGGGCATGGACTCTTAGCCCAGGGGAGGGTGTTATTCTAGGTAGGTGGAGATTTCATTTGTAAGCAGAAAAATTCTCATGAGTCTTACCGGGTATCAAACTCAGAACCTTTTGAATGAGATTCAAGTTTCTTACCCCGAGACGACCAAGTACTCCTTTAAAATAATAGAAGTTATGACATTTAAGTATAATTCCGTTGCCGAATAATTAGGACTCTCATGACGAGAGGGAATGTGCATAGTTTCTTAACATCATTTCCAGTGTATGACACAAACTCCATCCAAAGTGCAACAATTTATTGTAGTTCCTTTGTCTTCTTTTCTTCTACACTACATGTTTCCGCCGTAAATGGCCATCATCAGGGTATTTCTCTCACGGAGCTGTTACACTGCACGTAGTTTAAAATTTAAAACACCAGCTTTCTTAAGTGTTCATTTCTCCGTTGATAACACAGGCCAACAGCTGTTTTGGTGCCGGGGTATTTGGAGCTGATTTCATATGAATTTGATGCCCTGAATTCAAATATGGCATTAGTTCTTGCCTAGGAGCTCAAATTTTTAAGATATAACATTTTGGTGAAATATACGTTACACTATTTTAAGTTAAATCAGTGGATCAAATAAAAAAACTCAACATGGAATTTTTATTACTATATTATAATTATATTTTATTATATTAAATACAAAGATAGAGGAAAAAATCATCGACTATATATAACAGTCAAACCAACTATAGTCACGGAACACTACGGAAGCTTCTTTTTCGTGACTTTCTTGAATGTATTTTAGAACAGTCCCTTTTTAAACTCCAGCAGTAATCTGCCATCATGTGTGTATCCCATCTTCCTTGGTAGCGGTCCTCCATAGTTTTAATATCCTGGTGAAATCTTTCACCTTGTTCCTCACTGGTGTCTCCTAAATTTTCAGGAAAACTATCTAAGTGACTGTGTAAATAGTGCACCTTAATGCTCATGTTACAGCCAAGGGATTTGAAACTGTTAAGCATCTCGTTTACCAGTTCAACATAGTTTTCAGCTTTGTGTTTGCCCAGAAAA
>NW_019738873.1:1569429-1595348 GCF_002891405.2 Cryptotermes secundus
TCGCCGCTTATCTTTTAACGTGTGTAGGTTAACAAACATTTTATACAATTACAAAGACTGGTGATTTTAAATTTTAACAAGCAGTGTAACAGCTACATAAGAATACACACCTGATGATGGCCATTTAGGGCCGAAACATGTAGTGTGGAGTGAGGGGAAAGAAGAAAGAACTAAATTAAATTGTTACACTTAAGACGGTGTTTATCTTACACATAATGTATAAAATCTTTGTTAATTTACATACGTCAATTTGATTTTTTAATTTTGGTATTTTTAAAATCTTCGATTTAAATTTAAATTTAAAAATTTTTAAATTTAAAATTCACAGGGATACCTGCTCTAGGTCTACAGTGCTGTAGCGGCTACTTCTTGTTTTCAGCACTGTTCAGGTATTATTCTGTGTAGGCTCCCTGTGTGCGTGCCTCTGCTTATCTTTAATACGTGTCAATACGTGAATTAACCCACGAATTAAAAATTGAACATAAACCTCTGAGCTAAGGTTTTTCATTCTGGCCTGAGGTCCACTGAAAATACGGGTTACTATAAAGAAATAGACACATTCACCATTTTATAGAAACCGAAGTATTGTTGATATAGTCAACATACTTGCATGGTTTTTAGTGTATGTCTTGAAGTTTGTATGACTAAGTTAGAGACCAGAAAATGGCACTGACACGTTGGCCTCCAAGAAGTTCAGATCTAACGACTTGCGAATTTTTTCTTGTGGGGATATATCAAAGACAGAGGTTTTGTTCCTCCACTCCCTGTATCTAAAGCAACTCATCAAGACAGCTGTTGCAAGTGCTGACGAGGGCCAACTCCGGTGTGTTTGGAATGAACTGGAATTTCGCATTGATATCTATCGTGTGACAAAATGCTGACACATAGAACATTTGTAACTTAGTCACGCAAACTTAAAGACATGCTAAAAAAAACATGCAAGCATTTTGGCTGTATCAATAATATTTCGGTTTCTATAAAACGTTGAAAGTGCCTATTTATTTTATAGTAACATGTATTTTTATATTAATGTTCGTACGGAGATTCCTGTTTGAGGAGGGGCATATTTTCGCCCTTTTCTGCCCTGAAATGTCTGATATGCCGTTCTTGTTATCAAATTAATTAGAAGTGGATGTCACCTTATCGGAGAAGGAACAAACATTTCTTCGGTGAACTGCTTGGTTTTACGAATGTAAGGCTCCGTTGTAACTAATTATCTGAACTCTCAACCCCCCCCCCCACNGAAAAGAAATATTGTGTAGGCTTATGGCAATGCCACTGCCATGTTTGAAGATGCGAGTGGCTGTCACGAAGTAGGCTTTTTGAATGAGAGATTTTATTTGCGCACCCAACTCCGCTAAATGCCGGTTACAAATACTTTCTGGGCAAAGCTCGAAGTGTTAATTAACATATTTTTTCTTCCTACATACTGCGGTCGACCGATGTTTGTTCCACTCTGCAGGAGCTCCAGACGTTGCGTGTTAGGACATCCGTGCTTGCTTTCAAACTAAACACTAACCGCCGGCCTCTCTTTACCCCCAAGAAGATTCCTGGTACTCATTTCTGTTAGAGGCTGAGTGAACCCCAGGGCCATAGTGCGGCTGGAAGGATTAGGTCAATTGAAAAAAAAAAATCCAATTACCTCATCGGGACTTGAACCCGCGACTTTCCGGCTTGCTTTTAGATAAAACGGAATAAAACAGGTCCTATTTATGCCAAAGAATATTTCTAGTGTCTGCAAGCGCACTCAGAGACGGTGAATCAGAGGACAGAGGGCGCTGTACGAGTATATGTGGGATGTGATCCTGCGTGGCTTTTGTTTTCAGTTTCGTGTGACGTATTAATCCGATTTTGAAATGCCAAAGAGCACGGACATTGACCCAGGTTAAGAACATTCCGCACGAGAGCTCTTCGTTATACAACTGACATACACGTTTCAGAATTAGGCCTGTTTACTGTTTGTAAGCATATAGAGACAAGTACGCCACGAGCAGTAGACAGAAAGGGGGCATTTTCCTTACACTTTTCTCTAAGGAGGAAGAAAACTGTTGAAAATACAAGCAATCGGACCAATCCAATCAGCCAGCCCAGTTTGGACGTTTCTATCTGGATCCCCCTCAGCAGCAATGAGGTTTCTAACTCACAGAGATCTGCATGACGCGACAGATTCTTCGTGCGTTTCCGTAAGGTTTTACTCCACATATGGCGCACGCACGCACGCACACACACACTGCTTGGCGACCTCGTTCACCTGACCTTTCACCATTAGATATTTTGTGGGGCCACGTTAAAACCATTTTCACGAAAGTCATGTTCTTCGAATTGACGGCTCTCAAATTTAGTTCATCATGAAAGGTGACGGTTTCATTGAAGTGTGTTAACTTTATGAATTGTTCTTTTATATGCCTTTTACAATTTGTTTCTACGAAGGATATCCGGAAAGTAAAGATACAAATTCCGGAAAATATTTGTAAAGCATTTTTTTTTGGAGGGATTCACTTGTAACACTTTTAGAACACACCTTTATTTACATTTCAACACAGTCACCATGGATCGCAATGCACTTCAGGAGCCTGGGAATGAGTGCTTTTATTCTAGCATCGTAGAAATCTCCCGCCTGCTCTCTTAGACAGGAGAACAGTTCTCAACACTTCTGGATATTGCTGATGAAGTTCATCGTTTGTCAGCACGAATGTTTTCATCAGTGACAACGGATGGCCTTCATTGTGAACATCACTTCTTCCCACTTCAAATTCACGTCACCATTTTGCCACATTTTGCCTGTTCATAACATCTTCGCCGTAAACAGAAACAAATTGGCGATGAATTTCAGCAGCAGTTTGTCCTTCCTCACGAATTACTGCACGAACCTCACATTTGGCAGGATTTTGAATCAACACGGCCATTTTAAACACAAACTGCGAGCACAACGTTGCCGAGACTGTGGCCGGCGAACTCAGCCCTGTCATACGGTTCCTATCTCACACGGCAGCACTGCCATTTCTGGCAAAAATAATCCCTTGCATTTTTACTGGACTTGTATCGGACATACCTCGTATCTTCTGTTGACCCAGCGTGTTTTGCTTTGTCATCCAGGAATATTATATTTCAGCATCTTGCTGCACCGAGGTATAACTTACAGTCTTGTTTTCCGCCTGTAATGCTACAATATTGATTTAATAATATTAATTCACACTTAATTCAATAAATGTTCGTTAAAGGTTTAAAACGTCATTAAAATTATAAAAATACACGTATATGTACATTTGCTGCTCATGCTACATGTTTCAGCTGCATAGGGCCGTCTTCAGGTAACACATCCTTTACAGGAGTCTACTGCACTGCGCACTTGGTCAAATTGTATTCATTAAGACACCTCGCCGTTGTCATTATTATTTTTTTAATTCTGATGTTGTAGGAAAATTTTATAGGATGGTTTTCTTCCTATCTTATATATTGCATCCGGTTTATGTCCCATTGAGAGTGCCGCTCTCATAATTGTATGTATTTGGTGCTGCTTTGTGTTCCTTGTCATCCAGACATTTCTGTGACTGGTGTAAAGAGACACTAACGATTGATATTAACTTACTTTTATCCAAAATATATGGTGGGCAGGGCATATAGTACGAATGGGGGGAAGAAGAATGCATATAGGATATTGGTGGGGAAGCCAACATAAGACACCACTGGGAAGACCAAGGAGGAGATGGGTGGATAATATTAAAACATATCTTAAGAGGGATAGGATGGGGGTGGTATGGACTGGATAGATCTGGCTCAGGATAGGGACCAGTGGAAGGCTCTTGTGAACACTGTAATGAACCCTCGTGATTAAAAAAACTCTGGGATTTTCTTGAATGGTTGAACAACTATTGACTTCGCAAGACGTCAGGCTGATACAGAATGCTGAAATGGGAGTTTCGTGTGATTTTTCCTTCAATATTTTCACATTTACGAGTTTTATTATAACCCTCATAAAGTGCTGCCCTCCTCCCCCCCCCACTGTAAATTATTAAGTATGCGTCAATGTCCCTTGCAGTAATATTCGTATTGACAACTTCATGCAACCCTTGATGTGTCGAGATAGTTCGGTCTGACGCGAAATGCCTTTGTTGAAGGTCATCACGCAATCCCATATGTTCATTGATATGAATGTGACAGCACTGCTTGCGTTTGAGGTTATATTTACTCATTTTGTGTGATAATTAGTGTGTGTTTATGGAGTGGAAGTAACATGGCGGCCGCGTACGTTTCTGCTTTCTGGCGCTGTTTTTCAAGGCTCAGAATGGAAAGGGCGCTCATCTTTGGATTAGTTTTTGTTCGACATTTCTGTTTTCACGTCATCTAGACCGGCTCTGGGGCCCACCCAGCCTCCTATGCAACGGGTACCGGGGTTAAGACGGAAGGGGCGTGAAGCTGACCACTCCCCCATAAGCCTTAACGGCGCAGTGCTTAATTAGTTAAGCACAGGAACAGCATTACTTTACTATGCTTTGCTTTTCCGTTTCTGGTATAAATTTACAGACTCCTGGGACTCGGAGGCAAAATATTCTGTCTGCATTGCTGGGAAGTATTTTAAAAGCAAGTCTCATCATCTCTGCCTTAAATACGAAGGTAGCATGTTTCTCCGAAACGTCGGTATCCACTTGGAAGACTCCGCGTTTTGATAACCCAGAAACCGCACCACAGACACATCGTCGCATTCAATGGTAACCACAGTTTGGAGTTAACGCTTTCTTGTTCCAGTGACCCATTTTACAGCACGCCAAAGGCAATTCTTTCTGAACCTGCTCTCACGGTGTCTTTCTTTACGTAGAAAGTTACGGTAACGGTTCGACAAGAGGCACCATTTTTGGACTGTGAAAATTTCATCGAGGTTGAGGGCTTAAAAAATTAAACGTAATAAATAGAACAATATTTTTCAAATTACTTCCCAGGTAAGTGTTACGTGTTACTTCACCGCAACGCCTCCCCCCCCCACCCTCCCCAAACATAAGAAAAATTAAACCTACATCCTAGGAGTCGGGATAGCGTAGTCGGGTATAGCTCGACGACCTAGGGTTCGGAGTTCGAGTCCCGGTACGGGCAAGAATTTTCTCTTCTCCAGGTCATCCAGAGCGGCTCAGGGGTCATGTTGTTATTATCTATTGTAGGAATTTAAGAAATTTGACATTGGGGTCACCTCGAATGACACATCGAATGAAAGTAGGTGTAAGAGACTTTTGTCCATAGCACCCACACAGTTTGGGATAATGCGTTCGAGGTTATATTCCTTCAGACGTCTTCATGACGTGATGTAGAGTTAAGCACAGGGAAATAAACTGAGCGAGGGATGGGCGAATTGGATAACGAGATGCATCTCTAAATATTGTCACGTGTAGGGGTTTTGTGCATGACTTATAGACGGGCTCTGAATTGAATGATCGGATTTATTGACACCTTACACAGAACTCGGAACTACAGACAATTACAACGCTATCGCTATTCTACACACTTTACGGTTCACCGTCACACACGCACTAAGGTTCTCAGTCTTCACTAGTCGTATCCTTGCAACGGATTTATAATAGTCTTACTGTAACTTCAAATCACACATGAAATCTTCTTTGCATAACCTAATTCCTTTCTTGCCATTTCTGCAGCTGCCAGCTCCGGAGATTGGCTCAGTTCAGTTCCTCTGCTCCCAAACTCATGTCCTGGCAGGCTGGTGTCTCAATTTCCTCTCAATTGAACTCTTTATTATAACAACTTTGCACGGACCACGCGGGAAGGCGTGTTTACAGCGCCGTTGCAAAGCAACGGAAGTTACTCGATTGTTACTTGCATATTCGTTACCGCGGGGATGTGTTTACCGAGCCTTTCCCAGAAATGGGCGTCTATTCTGACTTCTCTATTCCGGCTTTCGGGCGTCATGTTACAATATTTTATTTAATTAATAGCGTATTTGGAATCTACTCTCGATAATATGGAGTAATCAGTAAATTTGCTCTAAGTAGGCGTCTTGAGTAGAGACGCCATCCACTGACGATATTCTGACGGGTCCTGTAGAGGAATGGTGATGGTTTTAATCTTCGTCATCTGCGGATTGTGGCAGGTCAGACGGCCACTGTCTCCTCAGCCTTCTTTTTAACGTTTGGTGGGTTGCTTATTTCTACAACTAGTCTGTTATTGTGTTCGAGTGTACTTTGATGGTAGAGTGTTGACAATCTATGTATTTCTTCTGTGACGAAATGGGATTTGCAGATCACTGTGGATAGTAAAGTTGGAGACATACCAAGGCGCTTTAGTTACTGAGCGCAATAATTTGTATTGAAGTCTTCGAATTATTTTCGTGTTTGATGGTTTTGTACAGCCCCATTATAACTTGGATTTACGGGCCAAAAGCCGTAAAGTTTAAAATGAGCTTACTCTCTCTCTCTCTCTGATGGGAGGAAAACCATGCAGATTTTTAAGATTCCTGAGAAAAGAACACTTAGAAGACCAAGTGAGAGATGGAAGTATTATTGAGGAAGCAGGTTCCGGTAATGCGAATCGGATGCAACTGGCCCAGGACTGAGTTCCCCAAGCTTTGTTCTTATCCATGTTCAGCCTTCTGCCTCTGACATTGCGCGCGCCTGCACACTGGGTTATCGAATAAGGCTGTGTTACACCGTAAATGGAAAATCTATGTTTGTGTAATTCAGTTCTAAAATATCCCGCTTGATTCACTTCAGTGTGTGTACAGATGTGTTTCGACTTATGTGATAGTTATTTCCCCAAGAAACTTCGCAGTGGGTGATATAATTTTGCTCTTCTCCCCTTGCATTTCGCCGCATCAAACCCCAACAGTACACCTTACTCTCCCTTTTCCCTGTGTCTCGATTGGTCAGCAAGCAGTTCGCATTAAAGCGAGCGGGAAACATAAAAGTTGAAGATGTCCCTGTAACAGGCCATGGAGGCCCATAGTGTTACGAGACGTCGAGGCTCCCACATTTTCTAGACAATTGTCTCACAGATGGCGGTGAGGTTGTCAGCCTTACACGCCAGCCGCCCTTTAGCCCCATGAATATTTCTGGTACTCATTTCTGTTAGAAGTTGAGTCCACACTAGGGCCATAGTGTGGCTGGAAGGAAAAAAAATCCAATGACATCATCGGGAATCGAACCCGCGATTTTCAGGCTTGTAGTATAGTGCCTCAACCAACTACACTGTCGCGTAGCGAGCGGCAATAATTGAAATTGGACTAAATTCGCTGATCGCATGTGGCGAGCAGTAGCTGTACTTTGAATGCTGTTCACGCAGATCCAACACCGTTGCAACTAATAGTTTGATGATGGGTTTCGGTAGAGAAATTCCTTCCTATGTTCAAGAACTGGAATGTTGCCCCAGAAGTTGAAAAACGTGCCGAATGATCGCCGTTAATGTAAAGTGGCAAGGAGCTTGGCGTTATGAATGAATGTTTGTCTCCCTACTTACGCGAGATGCCGGGAAAACGTTACTCTCAAGGCCGTTTTCTTTTTTGTTCCCGACGCGCTCGAAGTATTACACTTCAAGTTCAAGGATCTGCCCCCTCTCCCTCAGTCCAAAGCCGTTATCCCGTTATTAGGACAGCGAAAGTGTTCACCTAACCGTTCTCTGCTTTTTGCATACCGTCTATTCCTTTCGTGAATCTCAGATCGCTTTATCCGAAGTAGACTGTATGCAATTACTTTCCTTTTGAAGCACAGTACTTCTAGATAGAATACTGTCATCTGGGATGTGGCATTGTGTAGTCGGGTGAAAGTTTAACGTTTTGGAGGCATTGCCTCCATCTTCAGGGTAAGAAACAAAGCCCTGATCGCTTATTTTTCAATCCTGAAGTGCGTTCGTCCGTAACGTCGCTAAATGTCTACTAGACTACATATGTTGCATCCAAAGCGGTTAACAGTCTTCATATCTACCGTTCAATTAGCTTTATGGAGCTGAGACCTTCTTGAGAAGCCGCCAGTTGTGCAGCTACTCAAGAACTTCTCAGCATTTTATGGAACCTGAAGGTTCCTTACCGTGTTCACAAGAGCCCTCCACTGGTCCCTATCCTGAGCCGGATCTATCCAATCCATACCATCCTATCCTCTCTAAGAACCATTTTAATATTATCCAGCCAACTATGTCTTAATCTTCTTAGTAGTCTCTTCACTTCTGGTTTTCCCAACCCAATATCCTATATGCATTCCTCTTTTCCCCCATTCGTGCTACATGCCTTGCCCATCTCATCCTCCTTGACTTCATCATTCTAATTATACTTGGAGAAGAGTACAAGTTATGAAGCTCCTCATTATGTAGTTTCCTCCAACCTCCTGTCACTTCATCTCTCTCCGATCCAAATATTCTCCTCAACACCCTGTTCTCAAACACGCTCAGTCTTTGTTCCTCCGTTAATGTCATAGACTAAGTGTTAGACACTACAGTTAGTTGTAACACAATCCTATTGTAACTATAACACTTCTAACTACGAACAACAAGAACGGTTTAAAGGTTACTGTAACTACACCACATAAAATGGAGACTTCACTTCTGACTGCTTATGACTTCTGTTTGTGTTCTGTGATATTCTGTTTCTGTTGGTCAGTTCTCTCCCTGAAGTAGGTTCTGGTCAAACTGTATGGAGGTCACATTCTTCAACAGTGGCGTTATCGCATCCTTCGTTGTAACTGTGCAGTGGAGGTTCATTGTCATGAATATGATCTTTCAATTAGTTAAAGTTAACATGTGTGTATCAAAACCCTAGTAACCGAAGTTCTATAGTTGCCTGTGTTACCTAGGAAATGTGTTTACTGAGCCGTTGCCTGGCTGTACATGTTACAGACTTTCAACCGCCTGCCACGGCGTTTTCAACTTTAATCCTGGGAACCAAGGTGCCCCAATCATTTTTTGTGGTCCTGTCGGCATGTACACACTGTACAGTATATCAGATGTGGCCAAACTGTAGCTTATGAGTCGCATGCCACTCTACTGAACCGTTATAAAGAATGAGTCCCTTTTTTATGAAAGGATATTTGATGCAAGGGAAGCAAGTAGCTCAATATGTATGCAATCGAACCCACATCTGCTTACCTCTGAAAATTATAACCTGCAAATCAGCTTGCCACCTGTTTCAGTTGGTGTCTCGCGTGACTTAACTCTTCAATGCCTGAAGACTGAGGCAATATTTGTCTCACAAATGTCAGACTCTCTCCGAACCACACAGTGTTACAACCCCAAATATTATATTGTCCAAGGAATGCTCTGTCTTTGTGGACCCATTGAATCCTACATACTTTTCCCTGTTTATAAAAAGCTGTCACTTGTCTCTATTCTGGGCCATATGAATCTGCCCATGTGATCACCCTTTGGTTCTCTGAGGTAGCTTCTAATATAAAACCTCGCATCTTCACCTAAGTCTCCTAGCAGTCTCTTCCGAAAAGTCTTCAGGCCAAAATTTTATTATATGCTTGTCTTTCCCATGCATGCTGCATGTCCCACACACCTCATCATTCCTTGATCTGTTCGCCATGATACAGGACAGTTCTGTCTTCTGGGATATACTGCCATGCAGTCCATCTAAAATCAAACAGGCAGCAGGCAAAGGTTTGCTTGGTGCCTGCTTATGCTAGTTTCTTGCTTGGCTTACTCTTCAACCCTGAAGATGGAGGCAAAATGTTCGTCTGAAACATTCATTGACTTTCAGCAGCCTATGCGGCGTTATATCCAAGCAGATGTAACTCTTCATGACTATTTCTGTGAGAACTTAGTATCTCTTAACCTTCCAGTTCCCGTAAATAGTATCTTGCTTTGCTGATATGGGGGCCATTTTCCTTCTATTTATCACAAATTAACCTCTCGAAATTAATTGCTCACATTAGCAGAAAATACGCCTGTTTCAATACCTTGGATAAGGTAGTAGGAGAAATCACAGACTCTCTGAGCTGTTCAGAGTGAAACTATACAAAAAAGTTCACTGATATAGACCATTGAAACAAACATTTTTAAAAAAGTTCAACTGTTAAGTGAATTTGCTGTCAACAGTTCCAGACTGTCATGAAGCGTGGGAGTTCATCTCTCTTTGATATCACAGGGTTCAGATACTTCAAGTTTTATCTCCATACCAGATTCAGGAGAAGTGAAGTGCTTGAATCGGTAAAGGAAAATAAGAATTTATAGGCATCATGTTTGAATTTAACAAAAGCTTGTTTAAATTAAGTGAGAAGTTCATGTCCGACAAATCAAAGAAAGAGAACGTATGGTAATTCCATTTATAAGAAATATCTCTGCCTCACCTCCACACCTTCAGAAGGTTGACAAGATGCAAACTTGGGTTACATAATTTTAATTAATAAAATATTCTCTCCTATATCATTTAGTGCTAAAGTCAAGAATGTATGGAGATGTACTTCCACATCCCCTCTACACTTTCAAAGTATGCAGCTTAGGCACAGTGACCCTCTTAATTAATGTCACATGCCAGAAGCGATGAAAATCCACAAGAAGTCTCAGTGACTTGTCAGATCCTGTGTAGGAGCGCACTACAAGCAGATTCATCACCATGAAATTGTCACTGTGAATATTCTAGAATGTGTACATATGTTTACATGTCTGCCTGCTGTTCTATATGATCAAACTACACGTAGAATCTATGTGTAATGCATGGATCTACTGTTTTGGAGAAGCAAAATATTGACTGATTGTTTTCATTGCAGTGGTGACTGGGGCTACTGATGGTATTGGGAAGGCGTATGCTGAAGCTGTATGTATTTCTTCTTCATTAACTGTTTACAATAAAATTCCACTAGGTCTCCTAAATTTATTTAATGAAAAGAAACTGGTTCAGGCATTTTATTTGTGAAAGATAACAGCTGTGAAATTATGAAAGTTCATTGTAAACACATACTGGATAAATTAGTTAACAAATTTATACTCGTATTTGACAGAAGTTCAGTGGTTATGCATGTTAATAATCATACTCAGTGGTTAGACCCAACATGACTTACTCAGTTATTGGAATCCAGTTTGTGAAATACAGTAAACCATGTGAAGGTGAGATTGTCATTGTGACGTGAGAGGCTTTTACTGTGCTGTATTCCTACATCATCCCCATCTATTGGACTTTATGTATTTTACTGATTTATAGAACAGATGTGCACAGCGCACATCTGAGTCATGAATTTGTTCACACTTTTTAAAATATTTTTTTAAATAAAAGGTAAAGCTATCCCTGTAATAGGCCGTGAAGGTCCAAAGGTTTGTGAGATGTTGAGGGTCCCACATTATCTAGACAATCAACTCATAGATGGCAGTGAGGTTGTCAGCCTTACATGCTAGCCACCCCTTACTCCCCCCAGGAAGATTCCTGGTACTCATTTCTGTTAGAGGCTGAGTTGACCCCAGGGCCAGTGTGCAGCTGGAAGAATTAGGTCAATTGAAAAATTCAGTCACCTCATAGGGATATGAACCTGTGACCTTCCAGCTTGTAATGTAGTGCCTGAACCAACTACATTACTGCGTGCCGCTTTGATTCAAATGCATAAATTAAAAACATACAAGTTTATTTTAACCTCATGGTCACTGAAAGTAGCTCTAATGATATGTGTTTTATCAAAATGTGTTCAGTTGAATTTCACATCATATTTCTAGAACATTTCTGAAATCCTACAGGCCACATTTGATTTGTTATTTTGAATTTCTTTAACATTTCATTTGCATCTTTTCCATGTTGCTGCTTCATCTATTCTTCTCAAACTCTTCCCATTGTTTTACATCATCCGTTATGTTTTCACTTACCGTGCTAAAATGAGATGCACTGTGCACATTCACTTGTAGTGGCACATCTCAGCTATCTGTGATGAGGTACAACAATAAGCCTTTTGCTATTTTCTTTTAACTGTCTGACAGGACATAATTCTTTCCATTTATACCCATCACAGTAACTTTCTGTTTCATGTCTGAATCTGAGATATGCCCTCATGGATATATAAATAGAAACAGAAAATCCATACATGAAGATAATGTTTCTGTTGTTATAAACCAATTTTTCATTCTATTGAAAACAATATTTGTATTCATTTTTCTGTTGAGTTAAATTGAACAGTTATGTATCTTGGTTTCAGCTGGCTAAGCTGGGGATTGATATCGTCTTGATTAGCCGAACAAAGGCAAAGCTCGAAGCTGTTGCTGCTGAAATTGGTATGAACAGCTGTTATTTAACAGCAATTGGTTATCAATCTAAATCCCATAGAAGAAATGTACTCATGCTAGCCACACTTGATTCATTGTCATCATCAAACTTACATTACTTTTACATTACATACTTACATTTTCTCCATGTCCAATAAGCCCTAAAAATTAAAATAAAAATGACAATCAAATTCATGAATAAAAAAATAACTGAAAAAATCAGAAATAACGACCAAAAGTGCATTAGTGAAAATTCACATGGAATAACACACCTGATCCAAACAACAGCTGACTGAAGATTGACACTGGTAGCTTGACAAGGGTGAAATGGGGGATGGTAAAAGTATATTGCCCATCTTCGGATCGAGAACATTAGGGTTATGAAGTTCTTGGAATTTTACTATAATAACTTTTTTTTTAAACTGTTATTGTTTTCATTGTTATTGTCCTTTTGTGAAAAATACAATTACACAGTAATTCTAAAATTTATGAGTCAGGATAGTGTAGTTGGTATGGCAACTGGCTACTGGCTCGATGTTGGAGGGGCTGGAGTTCCGAGTCCCTGTAGGGTCAAGAATTTTCTCTTCTCCATGTCATCCAGACTGGCTCTGGGGTCTACCCAGCCTCCTATCCAATGGGTACTGAGGGCTCTTTCCTCAGCGCAGAGCGGCCGGTGCGTGAAGGTGACCACTCACCTCCAACTAGTGCCGAAGTCAAGAAAATGTGGATCTATACATCCACTCCCCTGTACAACTTCATGATGTAGTGCTTAATTAGTTAAGCACAGGGACAACTTTACCTTTTACCTTCTACTTCTAAAATTTATATCCAAAATTTTTTTTATTAAACTTTTTTTCTTACTTCTTTTCAACCTCCCCCCACACTCCTATAGCACACCTGTGAACACTTTGCATCACGCCAGTGTGCCGCGACAGTTGAAGTAGAGTATGAACTTGGGTCATCTCAGAGGGATTAAAATACCTTATCTGTATTTACACAGTGGCACTGAAATGGTGGCCTATATATCAGACAAGAAAATGCTGGAAATTTAGAAAGGATTATATGCAAAAGACAGCATACATCAGTTACTCTTATACTGGAACATTTAAGTTTGAAAGAACTTAAATGAAATTAGCTGAAGATTTTTTCCAGCAGCTTACTTTGATATCAGCTATACCGAATCTTTGTTTCCTGCTACCAACTGGTTACTTTAGTTAGAACTTTTAAATCTGGCATTAAATATGGGGGGAAAATAGTTAAAATCAAGACTCAAGTAAGTTGATTGCAATATCCTAATATGTGGCTTAAAGTCTACAGGTAAGTAGTTACAATATTGCCTAGGACCATTGATCTTACATTTATGATTTTCCTATCATGTATCGACTGATGTTCTGTAATATATGAATTTCATTCTGTCATTATATGACAGTAATAAATTAATCGTTGAGGTTGCATTATACAGAGTGTCCCAGGAGGAAAGGTCAACATTCTGGGAAGTTATTGTATCACTCGTTATAAGCAAAAAACTATATATGTACATGTCCTATTCCAAACACTTTCCAAGATAGAGCTATTTCACTGAACAGTTCCAGAATTGTTAATAAGAAAGAGATATTACATACTGTTTCTAATACTGGTATATACTGTTCAAGTGAAAAGTTGGTACAGTTTACTTAGTGTAATACATTTTTGAAAATTCCGTTATCAGCATCAGTGCACTTCGCAACACACATGAGAATAGCATATCAGCACATAAGCATATTTGGCATTTGTGAAGATGTGCGGCATTTTTCACGACACTCCTACAATGTCACTATCAACAGTGACAACGACCAACTGATGCTTCACACATTATGGAAGGCAAGGACAATACTGGGCACCAATTCAAATGCTGTAGAGTGAAATAGCTTCATTTCAGAAAACATCCGGATTAGGATACATTTACATATACACTTTTATTTTTGCTTAGAATGAACAATATTGAACTTTCCTCCTGGGACACCTGTATAGGTGAATGCAACACAAGACAGAATGTGTTGTCATGCAACTCCATAATGCCATATGCTGATTCTTCACATTTTGTTCACAGAATCAAAACACCACGTCAGTACAAAAATCATTGAAACAGACTTCACTGATGATTCTTATGAAGCATACCATACCATAGAAAAGCAGCTCTATGGATTGGAAATTGGTGTCCTGATAAACAATGTTGGCATGACTTACCCTTACCCCGAGTACTTCCTGGAACTTCCAGATCGAGGTAAATTATATTCACAGATCATCAAGTGCAACATCTGTTCCGTGACCAGCATGACTGGAATCGTTTTACCCCAGATGGTTGAGCGAAAAAAGGGTGTGATAGTCAATGTTTCATCAGTTGCGGCTATTCTTCCAGCCCCTTTGCTGACAGTTTATGGTGCATCTAAGGTGAGTTCATATGTTGATAATTTTATGCAGGGGTGTGAGAACTTATCCCAAAAGTGGAGGGTAGCAATGCCACTGGGGGAGGTGGGTCACTATTAGAAATTTTTGAAAGGAGATTAGGCTTCAGGAAAATTAAAGAATAATCATAATAGAAGAAAGGAAAGATGTAGAAGTACATAAAGAAGTCACTTTGACTTCCTATATCATTGACATGTGCAGGACACTTTGTGAACTGTGGGTGATCAGATGGAATTAACTGAGCAAAATGTAAATGAACTTGGTGCTGGACTTCATTTGTATTATATTCCTTATACATCGTCTTGTTTAAGAAAAGATTCAGGGCATGCAAGGAAGCATTGTGAAATCTGAGTTGGAACTGTCACAACTGAAATTTAATATTGCAATTACTTGCAAG
Organism: Cryptotermes secundus; assembly: GCF_002891405.2. NCBI lineage: Eukaryota > Metazoa > Arthropoda > Insecta > Blattodea > Kalotermitidae > Cryptotermes > Cryptotermes secundus. The sequence goes on from NW_019738873.1 coordinate 1,584,440, forward strand.
TGTATGTAACAGCAAAGGAATGATGTGGGCCAAAGAATGGGGCAAGGAGAAGTAACTTTGTATCATTGCAATTTGATAGAAAAACAGTTAACAGAGCACACATTTCATCATGAAATGTGAACTAAGTTTGAAAATGTTATCGTTTCTGTGCTTCTCTCTCCAAGTTTATTTGATATGATTTTACAGATTTGTACATATCTGTACATCATCCATATTATGTAACTGTATTTTTTATTTTCTTCTGTAACAATATGTCATACTACTTCATAACTGCGACTGCATAACTGAAAGTATGTAGATTTACTTGCTGTTTTGCCTGTTACCAGTTTTCTGCCCACTCTCCCCCAATTTAAAATTCCAGTTTTGGGAGTCATCAGTCCAAACTGCAACAGATGGATAAAATAAACATATATTCCTTCTGTGAAAATGAACAGCTTCTGACAATGTCTGTTGTTATAAAGGAAAAAGAAATTGTTCACAAATTATTTTATGAAATACTATTGAAAAAAAAATAAAGCTATCCCTGTAACAGGCTGTGAAGGCCCATAGGGTTGTGAGATGCCGAGGCTCCCACATTTTGTAGACAACTGGCTCACAGATGGCGGTGAGGTTGTCACCCTTACCTGCCAGTCGCCCTTTACCCCCAGGTTAATTCCTGGTATTCATTTCTGTTAAGAGGCTCATTCGACCCCAGGGCTATAATGAGGCTGGAAGGATTAGGTTAATTGAAAAATCCAATAATCTCATTGGGATTCAAACCCACAACCTTCTGGCTTCATGTTTTCAGCTCCAGTTTGTCACAAATAGCCTCCTTAATTTAGTACTGTGCTGTAGCTTTGAATCACTCTCTTTGTATGTATTTTGGTATTTTTTTCATGTACATTTAAGTTAAATTCTGAGGTTTACACATTTATAAATGACCATGAATCACAGAGAACTGTGGAAATTTGTTAGCTTTGATCAGATCCATTTCTTCTAGCAGCCCTTTAGAATTCCATTCAAAGATTCTGACTCCAGAATTTGTGTTGTTAGTTTTCTGTAGATTCCAAATTCCAACTTGTTTAGCTTTTTAATAGTAATATCTAAATAGTCAGTCTTGTTTTGCCTCTCATTTTAAATGGGGAACTTAATTTTATGATATACTGAGTTAGTTTCATTTAAGGTGTGCCCAATGTTCATATTTTGATGTCATCAACACCTGTAATCTACCTGCCCACCCACCCCCCCACCCCCCTCCCTGCCTATCTTNTCTTGGACAGCTGTCACCCTGTTGCAAGGCCGCCACCAACACCCAGAACAACATGAATACATAATAAACACATACAGACAGTTCATGCTTTAGACTGTGTGTCCACTGTGATTAACTGTTGTGTTGACTGAAATATGAAATAAATATTTGTATGTACACGATGCAACAGGATGCAACACGTAAAGACTGCATTATTATATTTTACAGATTTTCATTGAAAAGTTCTCGAAGGATCTTGCGTGTGAATATTCCAAACTTGGAATTGTCATCCAGTGTATTGTGCCAGGATATATTGCTACAAAAATGAGCAAGATCAAGCGTTCCACATGGATGGCACCATCACCTGATGTCTATGTCAAGAGTGCTCTTCGCACAATTGGAGTTCAGCAGTGTACCACTGGCTACTTCCCCCACACTCTGATGGTAAGGCATAGTGTGAGGAATTTCGTAACAAACTTCAGTGGCCTCAGAACATCTATTTATTGATGAAAATTGGAAAAATATTAATCAGGTCTTACAAAATATACCATTTCTGTATACTGGTATTCACATGAAACATTTCCTTAATATCTCTTAATCTGTAGAAATAAGTTGCAAAGGAAATATAACCTGCAGTCATTGTGGAAAGAACTATTTTTTTGGAGCTGAACATGAGCCAAAAAAAAATGATAAAATGGATTTCTGCACTTTTCAGCAGTTTTCATGTGATGTTAAGAGTTGACAGATTACCCATCACAACAGAACAAACATAACAAATAAAAGAACATCAGCAAACAGTGATTATGGCAGGCAAACTATAAGAAACAAGAACCTTAACAACTGAACGGCAGAAATAAAAGAAAAAAGAACAGTAATGGACAGAATTTGAAATTTTCCATAGAAAAATGCAGATTCTTACAAAATCTTTAAACAGACTAATATCATGGTCACACTCAGGGTAAATAATGCTATTTTAACAGTCTTTCTGCAATGACTTAGTTATGGCCACGTGATGAGAGTCACTTTTTAACTTAACTACATTCAGTCTTATCTGATATCAACACATCTGTGTTGAATATAGGGCCTATATTATAGGCTCTAGTTAACTTTAATGATGACAGAATGGTCAGCATCTTCCATAGTAGATGGAGTGTATCTGACAAAGGCCTTAATAACACAGCTCCAACCACACCAGGATACAAACTCAAAAAGATTAAAGCAACAATATTAACCCTTTAACATTCAGAAACTACACATTACATTTTTCTTTTGTTCCTTTTGTATAGAACCTCTGTGTTCAAAGAAACTTGCTGACTTTCTTAGATTGTGTTACCACTTTATGAAGAATGTAAAATTTGGACTCTTGGAATGATTTAAAATTTTACTAATACACTTAAATTGTTGGGATGCACAAAGCATAGTGATCACATAAGCCTACATCTTCCCTTAAGAAAGAAAATTAGGATGAAAATAAGGAGCCATTTGAACATGTCTGTAAATTCTAATTTGAATTAAGTAGCTCAAATCTGACAAGTCAGTCTGCATATACACATTCATAATTTTTATACTTTGAGAACACGGTGTTGAGCAGAATATTTGGACCGAAGAGGGATGAAGTGACTGGAGGTTGGAGAAAACTGCATAATGAGGAGCTTCATTACTTGTACTCTTCTCCAAGTATAATTAGAATGATCAAGTCAAGCAGGATGAAATGGGCAGGGCATATAGCATGAATGGGGGAGAAGAGGTTTGCATATAGAATATTGGTGGAAAAGCCAGAAGGGCCACTAGGAAGACCAAGATGTAGGTGGGTCGATAATATTAAAATGGATTTTAGAGAGATAGGGTGGGATGGTATGCACTTGACTGATCTGGCTCAGAATAGGGGCCAATGGAGGGCTCTTGTGAAAAAGATAATGAACCTTCAGGTTCCATAAAATGTTGGGATGTACTCGAGTAGCTGCACCATTGGTGGCTTCTCAAGAAGGGCTCAGTTCCATGAAGTTAGGCAGTAAGAAGTTTTGGAATATGTGTGCTTTATATTGCAGGTTGGAGCACTAAACTTAATGGACTGCTTTTCATCTTCATTTGGTGAGTGGGTAATTGTGCGCACTATGGAGAACATCCGAGGCAGAGCACTGAATGCACGTCAACAGTAATGCAGCATTAACAAACGTAAGTGGCCATATAGGAATTGAGGTTCTCACAGTGGTGGATATGAAGAATTCTGTCTTCTGGGACATACAGCGCTGTATAGTCAAGTGAAAGTCTGTTATGCTGTCTGCATTATTCTGGTTTTGTGTTCGGCTTATTCTTCAGCCCTGAAAGTGGAGTGCCATGTTCCTGCACACCATCACTTGAACACATGCTTTCCATCCTAGAGGACAGAACTCTTTCTAATGTCCAATTTCGATCAGATATCATCCAGTTCTTGTACCCTTGAACTAATGATGAAAATATCATATTTCTTACTTTAATTTAAAAATTATAAATTCTATAAATAGGCAGAGTTTATATTAGAAAATCATTCAAAATATTACTTTAAAACTTTCCATAACTTTGCAGTATTTATTTCACGGTTAATTTTGTTAATATAATTGCATGCCACAGTTTTCTTTTGAAGGAATAATTACTTTTAAGAATGGCAAGTTATATGATTGTATAAGGTTGATTTTCTTTTGAAATAGAAACAAAAAATAAAAGTCATCCTTGTCAAAGGAATTCTGATTTCAACAACAATGTATTTTCTATGCTGTTTCAGTAAACATATTTTATTTTGTTCTAACTGCAAAAATGTAAACATTAGCTTGGATCTTATTTTATGCAATAAGCTACATAAACAGAAAGACTTTATTTTTTTGTTGTGTTAATTCTGATGAGGCAGATTAAGTTTGTTACAAAGGGAAGTTATCACTTCAATTCATTCTAATGTATTACAAATCTTTATTAAGAGATTTAGTCCATGTATGAAATCTGAATAAGGCAGCTGTTCCAATTTTATTGAGTGTAACAGATTTGTTGTTTGTGAAGTGTTAATGTTGTTGCCATACTTAGTGCTAAGTTTGTTATGTTCTCATGCAAACTGAAGTCATAAAGTTAATGTGATATCTTGCTTAAACCAAACCCCACTCACTCATTTGTCTGTTAAACATTCTTTGTTATTTTAAATTATTTCAAATAAAATATTTGTTTCCATTCTGACTCATATATCCTCTAAAGTGTACACAATGATTACCCATTATGGTATGGAGGCATGTCCCCTTCCCACCAAAAGTTTTAAAAATATCCAATGGTCTTTCAGTTCATCCAGAGAAATGCCATGAGTACTATTGCTCACAAGTTTCCCACTCATGATTCAGTCATTTCTTATTCACCTCTATGAAACTTGTGTGCTCTTATCATCAGACTGGTCAGATATTTTAAAGTTACAACCCCCCCCCCTCCAAATAGTGTGATGAATCGATTTTATTAACAGTCATTAACTTAGCAGAAAATGTAAGACCTACAAGTCACAAGCAATCTTCCTTTCATTCTTGTATTAATATTTGGATATCAGTGACAAGCTGTTTGGCCAGGAACCCCTATTATTTTATTCACTGCTATATACATAACCTTTGCAGCTGATCAAATATATTTTCATGTGGATGTAGGGTTTGGATTGATAATTGGATTAACTGAGCAATTATAATTCCTAAGTACAAATAATTATAACACTTTCACTAGTTTACACCTTAACTTTATCATCCCAGGATTTTTGCCTCTGATATGCTGGGTTTCATCTGTCAGTAAAGTGACTGGATATGAAGCTGAACAAACTGGGTTCAATGATCATTATAGCAAATATTTTATGTTCCTCTCCACATTCCTACTTGAACTGTGACAAAAAAAGAAAACTAACAGGTACTGTGGGACCTTACCCACATTGGCTTACCATTTTCCTTCATCTGCTCTTGATGGCTAGGGCTGGTGAACCTTTACCTTCATGCCTCTACTCCCCCACACCCCTCCACTTAGGCTAATTTATTATATTTACCCTTAATAATTTCAGCTTTAGGGTGCAGACAGTGAATCCCCACATTATATAATTACATGCAATATGTTCTTAATTTCCCTCTCACGAGTTAAGAAATCTTCCATTCTATTTTGAAATGCCTCTGCTGTTCTCTGGAAGTAATGAGGTTTAGTATTCAAACAGTAATTTCACAACATTATCATTCACTGAATTTCAAAATCCTGAACAAATGGGCTACCCTGAAATGTAGGGGTACCTCTGTGAGTAGAAGCAGAATTATGCCCGTCTGTCAGCACTTTCAGAGAAAACCTCATGATCATTAAAAGTGACAAAGGTCACATTGGCACCAAGGGGAAACAGATTTGATGCCTTTATGATTCAAGAACAATTGCAAGTTGCACTTGCCCATATCACAAACAAGACTTCTGCAAATGCTTCTGACAATGGTGCGTTTGTTGGACATACCATATCGAGTTGCACAGGAACTACTTTGTAGAGGACAACACACAACAGACAGTGCATGCAATATTCACAGAGAAAAAATTATAATCCAGAAACTATCTCATCACACCAAATACTTGTAAAATGCATATGACTGTAGAATATAAGATACAAAGAAACTTCACAGTTTTGTTTATTACATTATAAATAGAAGTGCATTACTACTACTATTCACTATTACAAGTACTAAGAAACAACCATTTTTAATTTAATAATATAAAACCAATACTTAAACAAAGAAAGATAAAATCTTCATTCTTTAAATCATTTGGCAACTGAAGCTTCCTGTGCTTAGTACTGAATGCAGGTTGCTGTCATTCAGTTTATATGAATCCACTTCTGTGAATCACAACACATCTGACAGGTGCACAGCCATTAACTGGGCCAACAGAGGATGATGGAATTGACTGATAACTAATGATGCCCCTCTCATTTCTTCTGACGAGGAGCATTATCCAGTCCTCGGATATAATGCTTGGGAATGTGGTATTTTCCTGAGAAGAAACCAGAAAATAAATTCCATCAATACTTGATCACCAAAAAAAAAGTAACAATTTTATGTTATCAGGCATGTATACACTGCAGAATAGAGGCAACAATATTTCCCTGTCTCTCAATGTGTAGGGAATCTTTACTTGTTACAGAACAACAAACAGCCTACTGGCATATACAGCATGTCCAGTTTTCAAATTGCATATTTCTAGAATTTAATCCCCTTTCGAAACCATAAGACTAGAATAAAATACTATCACGTGCAAAGGGGTTTGCACGTAATTTATAAGACAGGTTCGGGATTGGATTATTGGATTTATATATATTCACAACTCAGGACTGCAGATAATACAGCACTAATGCTGATCCACACACTTTGCAGTTCATTACACACGCAGTAAGATTCTCATCCTCACTAAAACTTCAAATCACACATGAAGTCTTCTTGTCACAGTCTACTTCCTTTCTTGCCATTTCTTCTCAATCACCTTAGACTGCCATCTCCAGAACTTGACCCATTTCTTGACAACAACTCTTCTTCAACTGAAGTCAATTTCTGACAACTAACTGCTCCCTTGGAACTTCATGTTATATAGCCTTGGGGCGAGCCACACAGAAAACACAATCTTCTATTGTCCCATATTGTTTTAGGTGTGTTTACTGATCAATTGCATAGCAACAGATGTCCTGTTGTTGTGGGAATGTGTTTACCAAGCCGTTGCCCAGCAATGGGTCTATATGTCACAATATAAATGCCATACTTCTCAGCTTCTAAATTTGTTACCCTGAAGAAATCTCTTTCTCATACTGAAACATTATAAAATACATGCTTAAGCTTTATGCGAAAGACACAAACACAAGGAAAAATAACATGGTAAAGCACATAGTTTAAAAATATCATCTTGCACTTCAGTGACTCTTTAATGCAAAACCTGCATTTCTTTTTGAAAAGATGTGACTGAACAGTCAAAGGCTGCCACATGAAGCTCATTCACTCCCTTTGCATCATGTAAAACTGGAGTCTGGCTTGCAGCAGTGCATGCAAACTGATGAAATAACAGATTCCCAATGTAAGAAAAGGGGGCATAATTCTACTATCTTGAGTCATTCTGTTAGTTTGGTTCAGCAGCTGTAGCCAGTCAATCCCACCTTGCATTTCTTCCTGTAATGTCTTTCCCTTTCTCCCGATTTTAGATGTGGTACCCTCACATGCTTCCTCTGGACCAATCACTAACTTCTGTCCTCCTGGGACATGGCACTAGATACTTGTGGGTTCTCCAGACACTTTCTCCTTCACATATGTCTAGCATGAAAACATGTAAAATTCTCTTCTGGTTTGAGTGACACTGTGACATTGCCTACCACAGTTTTAACAACTCAAATTTTTGACTAAGTTGACTGGACATTTTTGGAGCTGGGGAGCTCTTTCACATGGCTGACTTATGGTTCCTGTGAGGTTATATTCATTATTATATTACATGCAGTAAAGTTAAGTTTTCTGTGTACATTTCTTGTATGCATGAATAGTGTGTGCCAAAGAAAGGTAATGGTTTACTGCACCCCCGCCAATTATACCTGCCCTATTCTGGACTGTTTCAATTTCTTGATGATGTCCGTGGTGAAGTATGGAATCCACTTCCCTTACTTTGACCTGTATTCTGTTCCAGTCCCACTTGTTATGAAATGATACATTCGGCTCAACATTCAACACAAACTCCAAGAAATAACACATCAATACCCAATCATGGAAGATCCCCTTTATACAATATGCTGTAATTCACACATCCACATACAGATAGTATTAATACTGACAAAACACACATAGTACACTAAAACAAAAGACCACTTGCTAGCTTGTGACCTACTACATAACCTGTGTTGATGCTTGATAGTCTGTTGCTATGGTAACTGCATAATGACTATGCTTACAAAACTTGGTGGAACTAGACATTCCACTAAACATATATCTATGACTTAATTTTTCTGAGGCAGCACCATAGCTCAAGCAATTAGTTGCTGGCTTCCCACCGCGGCGGCCCGGGTTCGATCCCTGGTCTGGTTAAGTGGGATTTGTGGACAAAGTGGTGCTGGGGCTGGTTTTCTCCAAGTACTTAGGTTTCCCCTGCCAATCTTCATTCCACCAAATTCTCCATCATCATAATCAGCCAGGGCAGGCTACAGTAGGTCAATCAGTGGCTGCCGTGCCGAGTGGACCAAGTTGGACTCCCCCCCCCCCACCNCCCCCCGCTAAGCGAATTTTAATTTTTCTCTGGCTGGTGAAATCGTTTAACAGTTTAACACTTCATTTCAGATGACATCAGAAATTCTCCCACACAGTGACCTGTTTTAATGCACAAAACCTGAGGTTAATGTTTCCATTTCTGCATGCAGCAGGCAGATCTGATTTTAACAATACCTATTAATAGATTTCCAACAAAGAGCACTTGATTTCCCTGCACCAAAAGCTGCTGGCTTTTCTTGCCTGGAACAGAGCTGATGCTTGTACTAGCTGCTACACCATGCTGGCATTCTCTTGCAAATTCCTGAATGTTGATACCATAAAGCTCCAAGTTGTTAATTAAAGTCACCTGCAGAATCCACTTCAATGTAAGAACATGAATAATTACAATAAACATTAGAAATTCTACTTAACCCTTAGCTAGGCATGTTGGTACATGCAATATATCACTTTTACTGGCTGTAATATGACAACACTACTTTATGCCTGACATCTATTGCTCTCCCAGTGTCCATTTTGCATTTTCTTGACTGTTGTCCAAGGAACATGTGATTGCTTTTAGTGCAGATGGACAATCACCCGGTAACACAATTGAAACAACAGATTTTTGGTGAACTCAATATGTCATATGCTTGTCATGTTAATAATTTAACCTTTTAAACTTATGGAGACGACAGTCTGCTACCAGTTCAGAAGGTGACAGTTCTGTAAATAATAAATATTTTATTTGAAGGGAATAAGTTTGCAAATGGCTGCAAAATCATTTCTGCACCAGCCCTAAACTAAAAATAAACAAATTATTAAAATCTTTCCTGGTCCAAAGCTTCCTTCAAGACAAATCAGAAATTAAATATCCATATTTTTCAAAATAATTCATATTATGATATTATATGATATTGTGAATCACTAAGCGTAAACAAGCAGCAGTTCAATTTTGAAGGAACCAACATGCAAATAGCATCAGGGGATGAAATTCTGGTTATCTTATAGGGACCAAGAAATGATCTCACACAAACCTTCTAGAACTGTGGAATTTGGATGGAACATGAATAAAAATATTTACAATGTGTAAGAGTTTCCAAAGAGGAGACTGAACTCGGGTAATGCTTCCTACCATTCAGTCCAGAAGCTTTTGTCTTTTGTTTAAAAACATAGAAATTAGAACATACAGAACTATAATTTTGCCTATGGTTCTGTATGGGTGTGAAATTTGGTCTCTGACATTAAGCAAGGAACATAGACTGAGGGTGTTGAGAATATCTTGACTGAAGAGAGATGAAGTGATGTGATATTTGAGAAAACTTCATAATGAGGAGCTTCATAACTTGTACTCTTTGCCAAATATAATTAGAATGATGGAAGTCAAGGAAGATGAAATTGGCAGGGCATGTAGCACAACTGGGGAGATGAGTAATGAATATAGGATACTGGTGGGAAAGCCAGAAGGAAAGGGGCCACCAGGAAGCCCAAGATGTAGGTGGGTGAACAATATTAAAATGGATCTTACAGAGATAGGATGGGATTGTATGGATTGGATTGATCTAGCTCAGGATAGGGACCAGTGGAGGGCTCGTGACATGGTAATGAACCTTTGGGTTCCATAAAATGCTGGGAAGTTCTTGAGTAGCTGCACAATTGGCAGCTTCTCAAGGAGGACTCAGCTCCATGAGTGAGTGATGTTTGACTACTCCAGTGTAACATAATATGATGTGATACATATTTTCATGTTACACATGTGTACTCACCTTCTTATTTCCCTTTCTCTTTCCAACCTGGATATCGACTGGGTCCAATTTTCCCTTATGAGCAACAGTCTTCTCGCCAGAAAAATACATCTGATAGGAATGACTCATTCGTCCCATGATCAGTCCCATCAGATCTTCCCATGAAACTGCTACAGTATTTGGATTTTGGACAGCTGCTTGAAGCACTGCATTCAGCCTCACCATGCTAGGAAACAGAAGTGTAAAGCAACTTGTAGCATACGCTAGTCTTTGAGCAACTGACAGAAACCACACATTAACAATTGGCCAAAGAAAATATTACAGGAATTATATTCTTCTGCATAACACATCACAGTTTAAGATATATTTGTCATCACATAAAGAAGATATGGGTACAAAAGTGAGTGTTACAGGTTTAACTGATGTTCTGGTAGAGACGAGCCAGTACACTACCGCTGCAAACAATGACTGGTGCACATGTGATGAGAACTGGGGCATTATTGTAAAATCTATGCAAAGAAAAGGGCAAGATATTTTGACATTTTCATGGCCACAAAGAGCAGATAAATGCCATATTCCCTTTGTTTACATTCTGTGGACAGTCCCAGCACCATCACTATATAGGAGTGCAGTGCACTACATATAGTCATGATGTTGCTGTTACAGATATTGTCTGCAAGAACTTTCTACAGTACATTAGAAATGAAAGGGGG
>NW_019738873.1:1595502-1802263 GCF_002891405.2 Cryptotermes secundus
TTTTTTTTTATTTTGACCTGCATCTACATCATAACAATTAATTTCCTACCAAACACAACAGTTTTCCCTTAACTTTTGCACCACTGCACTTTCAGTTCTTTTCCAAATTTCTTTTTCACTAGCAGTCCATAAAGCTTGCTGCGTCTGCATTCTCATTCAAATCTTCAAGCCAAATTGTATTATACGTAATTGCATGTTACGGGATGGACTTGTTCTTATACATTTCAACCATTTTTGGAATTATGAGTACCCATTAGAAGAAGCATTTCTCTCTTTCTTTTTTTTAGTTCTATAAACTCTCGTAATATTGTGCTTACACTGTGGTTTCACTGATTTATAATTTATATATAATTATATTTATAATTTATAATTTATAAAGATGTTTCATTTACTCTTATCTATTACGAGGACAAGTTTCCTGCTTCCATATGTGGGATTGTTGATGTTCTTAAAGACAACAGTGTAAATCCATAACAATTGTATATATTAAATTGTATAAACTGAATGTACAGAATAGCTGCGAAGCTATGTGGCATGTCAAAAGTTGGTTGGCCCTGAAAAGGGCACTTTGTTCCACCATGAGTGCGCTGGCAGAATTTGCTCCTTTGTAGTAGATCAAAGCTTTACAGCGGTTCAGCTGGTTTGTCCGGCCAGTGATGTGGTGCTGTGTGCACCGATAGGAACAGCTGCCTAGTCGCAGAGTGAGGTTGCTGGAGAGTTGGGCAGCTATGTTAGCTATCTGGTAGCAGAGTGCGGTTGCTGGAGTGTTGCAGCAGCTATCTTTGGCGCAGGGAAGAGCTGATGACTCTGATCACAAGGAGTGAGTACTGTCTGTTAGACCGGCGAAACTACATGTTACTATGTGGGATGTTCCCACGCATTTTAAATTTTTTTTTTACTTTGTTGAAAGTCAAATTTGTTTAAATTACTATCTTATAATAGAGTCTTCAGGAGCTGGGATAGTGCAGTTGGTACAGTGATTACCTATGGGCTCGACAGCCAAGGGGTCAGAGATCAAGTCTTGGTGGGCTCAAGAATCTTGTCTTCTTCATGTTGTCCAGACCAGCTATGGGGTTCGCCAATTGGTACCAGGGGTAGTGCAGCCAGGGCATGAAGCTGACCACTCACCTCCAGCTAGTGCAGAGGTCAAGTAAATGTGGATCTATACATCCACTCCCCCATATGCTTTTATGGCATAGTCCTTAATTAGTTAAGCACAGGGATAACTTTACCTTTTAATACAGTATTCTGTATACTGAATTCTATACTTCTCACTTTTTAAATAATAAATATTTACATATTTGTGAAAAAGCCCTACCATATGCTAAAGAGTATTTAATCTCATTAATTAATATCCAGGTATGTAAAAGCAAAGTAAAGCTATCCCTGAAACAGGCCATGGAGGCCCACAGGGTTGTGAGATGTCAAGGCTCCCACATTTTCTAGGCACTCGGCTCACAGATTGCAGTGAGGTTTAGACTTTCACGTCAGCTGCACCTTCACACCCAGGAAGATTCCTGGTACTCATTTCTGTTAGAAGCTGATTTAAGCCCAGGGCCATAGCACAGCTGGAAGGATTAGGTTGGTAGAAAAATACAATGACCTCATCAGGAATTTAACCCACAACCTTCTGGCTTACAGCATAATGCCTCAACAGAACTATTAACTGTAAACAACTAACATTGGGGAAACTTTTTCTTTATGGATAACTACCTGTAAAATAAAAATCATTAAAATTGGTGACAAGGACAAGGATGATGACAATGCTTGATCTGATATAGATGACTCACATGGGCATACCCATCTGTAAGTCACAGCATAAAGAATTTTTCATGGCATTATACAGATGTTTAGTTGTTACAGCTTCTGCTTAAAAAAATAAATATTTTTGGCTACTTAACCAATTGACTGAGAATGCTCGTGAAATATTAAGACTCTGAACATACAGGAAGTACAGTGCATATGAAATATACAGGGAAACTGACATGATTATAAACATGCTTTTCCAAATGTTAATGATTATTTATACACTGAGTTCAATTTGTCCTGTGCAAAAATCTGATAATTACGGAATAGTCTTCTTTAAGAATAAGCAGAATATGCAGTTTGTAGATTTCCGTGTACATTATTTTCCTTTCAGTTATCGCTTTTTTAAGCCGCAAAAGGTTTACATGAATACACAGATGTGAAAGACACTTCCATCTCTACTCTAATCATACTGTCATGTATGAGGGGTTTGCGTGACTAATAATAATGGGTTCTGGATTGGATGATTGGCTTTATTGGCACTTCTACTACAATCACTCTTAATTACAATCAATTATATGAGCTCAGAATCCATGGCTGTGTCAGACTTGCTCCATTCCTTACTGGACCATGAGTGTATTATCTTCTGTGTGACTGACTTGGTTCTGATTTACAAATCGGTCACTTCTTCAGCTTCCGTTGTCCGCTGATTAACACTCCACAGCTGAACATTCAACTTTTGAATTCTCTTATGACTGAATCACTGAACTCTCTTGAATTGAAGTAAACTCTCAAATGATGGCTCCCTTATGACTCACTTAAGAGTGAACTCTCCTGAACTTAACTTCCAGGTGAACCGAATACAGATCACCAACTCCAACAATTTGTTTACTACTCTCTTATATTTGTGTTTTGTCAGTTGCTATGAAACATGTCTAGCAACCTGCTACCCAGCAACAGAGATCCCATTGTTGACTGCATAACCTTGGGAATGTGTTTATTGAACTGTTGTCTAGCAACGGTCATATTTGTCATAATATAATTATGTGTTTGTGCAACTGTGCTTTGTGCTAGAATGTGAGGCAGCTGAGGAGGGTGGGGGAGATTAAATCATTTTCCCACCCTCATGACACTATAATGTACCGAAAATCACTAACCATGTTCATACAACTAGCATTAGCTGTTAACATCGAAGTGTGACGGTTAAAAATAAGGTAATTTTGGATTCTCTGGTTACTTGTGCTTCCCGTCTTTTCCCTTAGATGTGACAATGAAGAGTGTACAGCACAAATATAAGGAAAACTGTCCATTTTACTATTCTAAATGCCCCTGCCAGAGTTAATTTGTATATAGTGAGAGCGAAACATCTTGGCAAGGTATGAACATGAAAAGCTGACTGTACTCACTTTTTGTTCATAGGATCTTGCAACTTTTCTTTCTTGACATAATCTGTAACATGTTTGCGAACATCTGCCACTGTTAAGCTGGCCCCTTTCCTGTAATAAGAACAATATGTGCACTTGATTTACCTTGGAATTTCAAATTGTCTTTAGTTGAGCATGGCTTAAGTGGTTCACCACATTGTGTCTGCATAATGTAAAACACTTCACATTCTCTCCAATCAACAGGTTTACTCTTCTGTTATCATGAGGTCTAAAGACTGAATATACATATATGATGCCTTACTTACTTACTTACTTACTTACTTACTTACTCACTCACTCACTCACTCACTCACTCACAGAGCTGAGCCCTTCTGGAGGAGCCGCCAATTCTGCAGCTACTCAAGAATTTCCCAGCATTTTATGGAACCCTAAGGTTCATCACCGTGTTCACAAGAGCCCTCCACTGGTCCCTATCCTGAGCCAGATCTATCCAATCCATCCCATCCAATCCTATCTCTCTAAGTAAGATCCATTCTAATAGTCATGTGATGCCTGGCTGGTAAAATTACAGTTTCAAATTTGTGTTATGATGTAATGTAACTTTCTAATAATAATGTAATGCCCTACACCACTACATGGCCATTATCCTCAAAGATGTTTTACACTGAATTTAAATATGGATATATCACATACCTGAGTCCAGTATTAGAAAAGAGTGGCAGCACTGCATGGGTTACAATATACAGCTCAACAATTGCTGGTTTCACAGCCATGGTAGACAATTCAGACATCTGCCCCACACACTCTGGCGGTTTTTCTGTGTCTACAAACTCCCGTAACATCACATGATTTGGGTTTATTCCCATAATACTTTCAACACCTTTCGTTAGTTCCCTCACTGTTACTATATCTAAGCTCTCCATTGCGCTCAGGAACTTTGACAGTTTTTTGTAACTTGACCTTTTTAAATCCAGTTGTTTTCCTGAAGGACAAGCTGGTATCATATGTAACTTGTAAAAATTACTTGTTAATAATGGAAATTCAACTTTTTTAGCAGTAGTCTTCCACGCTTTCAAAAAGCAGTATTCCAGCAATTTGTCCATACTTTCTTGAGGGTTTACATCTAGCTCAGAGGGTTCTTCAGTATCAGTGTCCTCTTCAGGAGTTCCAACACATTCCTGGACTTCCTGCACGTGAAGGTCTTCTGATTTATCTGCAGCAATGACATTCAAAACCAGGTCTGTAGTATTGTCACATAAACTTTCAACTGCATTTCCCTCTAAGTCACCTGGTAGAATTAGCATGGCACTTTCACTCACTGAATCACTTTCCACCCTCCTTGTAGATTCAGTTCCTGCAGGAACATTATCACCTACTGCTGCTGAAGTAACATCCACCTCAACCTCATAACCAGGGGGAGGTCCTAATTCAGGTATTGTGAGTTTAGTACCATATGACCACAGTTCATCTCCAACAAGGTGCAAAATTTTCACTGCTTTGCCACGCTGTGCAGCCATATACATGTCAAAACTTGACAATGCTGTCAGCCCAACAGCAACTGGAGCCTTATTTGTTGTCATATTTACTGCAACTGCCTCCCCTTTCTGCAAATTTCCATAAGCTTTGACATGTAATTGTCCCTTCAGAACTATTCCTGGCAGCATGAGGTCTGCACCTGCAGAAAGTCTGTCATAAACTTGAGGCCATATTGTGAACGATGGCAAGATACTAGGAAAGGACCACAACATATATACAGTTGGATACATTTTCTGCTCGAGTTCAAAGATTAGAGGTAGTTTCTGAACACAGTACACAATCCCCAAATCACCCCCATTAGTAATAATTTTTATTGCACTCATCACTTCCTTTGGAGGGAACAGAACTTGTAGGTCACTCTCGGAGAGCTGAGGAAACTGTTTCATTGCTTCTTGTCTAAGTCGCTTTCTAGGGGAGAAGAAAATCATATTTAATGTCACATTATTGTTTTTGTTATTGTTGGTGTTATTATTATAGAAAATATGGATAATAATAAGAAGTAAAAGAAAAAGTATGTGATGTTTAGTGCAACAGATTGGTTCTCAACCAGTTCTGCATGGTAAATCTGTCACGACAACTTGTCATGGTTTCTGTACAAAATGCTGTTGAGTCTGTCAGTCACAGGATGGAACAGCAAGACATATATATGCTTTTGTGAGCCAGTATGGACTATTGCTGGGTGTCTTGAATGTCACACTTCCACTTGAAGGGTTACATCAGCAAGCAATATGTCTGATTTTGAGCCTCAAGAGAATCTAAGGCCTACCACAGTCAACCCACTGCATCCAGAGAGAGAGTTTCAGTGTAATAAATTTCCCAAGTGTACAGATTAATATGTGGAAGCTTCATACAGTTGCATTTCATAACAAAGAAGTTATACAATATTAAAATATTAGATAATAAAAAGCACATCAGGTACAGTATGATGCATTATTTACCTCTGCACTATATACCGGTGTACTACCTCAATCTACAAACATAATGTGTACCTTTCAATGAAATCATAAGCTAAATCTTCATAAGCCAAATTTATTTTTTCTCAAGAAACAATGTTACATTTATTAATGCTTTCCTCTGTCAAATTTTCTTCATATAAAGGAGATAAGAAATTGCAAAATTTGTAATCAAATTTTTAATTTTATTACAATAAATTTGTCACATACCATGCGCCTCATGCTTTTTAAGACGTATGATAGATTCTCAAGCAAATCAGGGAAGAATTATTTGAGTCGACAGGGCTATTTGCAGAATGCTTTGCTGATACTTGAAAAGTGGATGCCACAGAGTATGTGCTGTCCTGCACTTTCTTGAAGAAACTGTACAACAAAACTGAAGAGAAGACTTGTTTCTTCTTCTCACAAAGACATTTGTAGGTGGCTACCTCCATCTGAACACCTCTACAAAGCATACTACTACTTTCAACATGGGGATCGTTCCATCGAATGCCTTTAAGGTTGCATCAGTTCCCTTTAATGAATTGCCACGAACTTTTAAAATCAAGACCCGTACAGGAGGGCTTGAACTGTTCTTTGATTTCACTGTACATTTCTATTGCCTCTTCATTTGACAGTTCAGAACCACAGAGGGGCAAGAGACTCAATAACACGTAACACACAGCTCAAACAGTTAGTGTATGCCAAGGCAAGGTTAACAGGAAATATAATTACAAATTTACATGCTTCAGATTATAAAGTAACAACAAAAACTGCAAAAGAAACACACACAAAAAAAAAAAGATACACCACCACCCTAAATGCAACAGTAAGACAAACATCAGTGCATACAAAAGAATTTCACTAAAATAATATCATAACAGCCAACCCAATGTTCACAATAGCAGATGACATGAGCTATTATACCAAATGTGAGACACAAGCAAGATGGCCCACAAATTAAAATACCTTGATATGCGAACCAGGTGTTATTATGACTTGGGCAACTTAATACCTTTCATAACGCTACACACCATTTTTTTNTAAATTCTGCAAGTTCAACACACGTCTGTCAGGGAATGAGGCTGCCAACACTGCCACTAAAGACGCTGATCTGTTCACAGATTTAACACCAGACCTGCAATGTCCATGACTTTCTTTAATGTGCTGTCTGCTATCATGGCAAGATGAACACAGACTGAGGCAACCAACTACAAGTGATGAATCTGTGCATACAGGTGTGGCATTCGTCCCACAGCTCCATTAGGGCTGAGGTTACCATGATGTGATGCAGGATTCGTTGCACTCATCTTCCATGTGGTCATCTATTAAGACATGACCCAGCACCACTATGATATCTCCCTTACCATTTGACATACTCTGCAGGAATACCCACACGTGATAAGGAATGGAAGGTTTTGGCATTTGTAGTCTGTTACCAGAGTCTGTGTCCATCTTGCCATGATGATAAAACAGCACAATAAAGAATGGCATGTACATGGCAGATTTGATGTTAAATTTCTGAAGAACGGTTCAGCTCCATGGAGTTAGTTGGTTACTGACATTTTTGAGGAAAGTTACTGTCTCCACTTTCTGGGTCAAAGAATGTGGCAGTTCCATTGTGCTTGCTTCTTGCTGTCTTGGCTTACTCTGTTCTGTAATACAACTAGGACACTGCAAAATCACTATACCTACATAAAATATAATTTTTCCCTTTTTAATACTACAAGAAACAAAAATGGCAAGACAACTACATATGTTACTCCAGTACATGTTAGTAATGGCAGATTTATTTAAATTGTAAATGTACAGTCTTCTGCTTCATATCAAATAAATACTTTATTTTTTCCACCTTCAAAACCCCTTTTGAATGTACATATTTGGAAGTATGACATGTAATGGGTAGAAGATAATGGACATGCTTGCAACCAAATACGTACACGAGACATGACATTTCATGTCAAACGATTTAAATCTCCCGCACACTCAAATCAATATTCGTAGACAACGTAACATTGGTAACATCAAAGCGAACAGGGCGAACAGTATGGCTGTCCTACCTCGGCACCCATTTGCTTGGGGGATCCAATACAAGACAATATTTAGTTGTACTGCAACAAACCATAATCTCAAAATATCCTACATAACGTATATATCTGTTGGTTATTCAAATTAACTAAAGTGAACCTAACTACGAATGTTTACACACAAATTTTTAAAGATTATACCAACCTTTCTGATCCTTTTAACTGAGTGTTAGTCTTAACGCGAAACGGTTTGTGAAACATCTTGCATTCGTCGTATTACTGGTAAGTAAAATGAAGATAAATATATGGGAAATCTTGAACGGTTTTGTACACAACAGTGAACTCCGCAAATTATTTTTTTTGTATATCAGATCGGCATGCGTTATTTCAACACTTTCTACTTTAAAACACGATGGCAGCAGCCGTCACTAACACGGGAATTAACAGTTCAAGTGAAGACCTAGATATGTTACATATATTATATATGTATATTTGATTATATACCTTAACACTTGCATTACTAAAAGAAT
The DNA here is from genome assembly GCF_002891405.2 of Cryptotermes secundus. Classification (NCBI taxonomy): domain Eukaryota; kingdom Metazoa; phylum Arthropoda; class Insecta; order Blattodea; family Kalotermitidae; genus Cryptotermes; species Cryptotermes secundus. The sequence continues at coordinate 1,603,659 of NW_019738873.1, forward strand.
TTCCCCTTATATGTACAGTTTTTTTATATGTTTGCTTTCGCTGCAACGTTGTTCTTACTGTACATGAAATACCTAGGTGATATTGACTAGCGTGAGTAGTGGTTGCAATTTCTAATATTAGATGGAAGAGATATGGATTGCGGTAAAATAATTGATGCCAATAACGTAATTGTTTTCAATTAGAAATGACAGATTGAAGAAATTCTATGTGTAATGACTTCACGAATAATCAGGAAAAGGATGCTGCGAGAACGACATATTTTATTTCAATCGATTAATACGGGTTTACTCGGGCAGTTCATCCAAAATCAAAGAATTTGTTTCACGAGTAAGTGGGAAAGAGTAGGTCACATATACTAGAGGTATGGCTTGAGTAAGATAATCTGCTGCCCTAAACAAATAACGTTTTTGACACCTTTCTTGCCCGCATTGCCTGAATGTTAAATGTTAACGAAGGCTTGTAAAATATGCCACCCCCAAGCGTCGTCAGTTCTCTCGCGCTGGCCCCGACCAGAGGCGACATTGGTTGTTTCTGTTCATGATCTATAGAGTAGAAGTATAAGCTGTAATCAGAGCCAGATTTTTTTTTTGTATCTTCAGTTCCCAGTTGAATGCCCAAAAATAGGCTACAAACATTTCATCAGTCCCACATTTAGTAATCAGTATTAATTTTAAATATTTTGCACTGATTTTTCCTATCCACTGATTATGCCATCAAAATTGAATTCCTGTTCCTTCACCCATCAGCATATTTTTTTGGGGTGTTTGGACTACAATTATACAACTAGTTTCAAATCTTGATCTCATAAAATTGGCTGTGATAACTGTCCCGTTATATTCAGCTGAGTCACTGACTGGTATGTCACATGACGTTTCTAATTGAAATTCTTAATGTTGACATTATAGGGACCTTGCCTGTTCTGTATTAATTATTTGATAATGTGCTAAATTACTGCATCTCTGTAAGCTTAATGCCATGTAATAAAACAACTTGTTTGATACATTTAACTTGATATGACTGTTATATAAGTTAATTTTTATCTTTATTGTCTTTGTTATTTGCATCTTGTGTTGTGTAAGAAGCCAAGCAAGGATTAACATGTATAAACCCTCAGTTGGAGGGGTTATTCACAATTTGATATTGTGTCCATGTCAGTGTGAGTGAAAAATGAGAGGTGGCTTTGTGATTAGTAGTGGATGAATTACTATTCTTGCAAGTAATGAGGGATCACATGCAGGAATTAGTAATTGTTATCCAGTACATTTGGGAACAAGTCTGATGAAAATGTGTAAATTTGAATGTTTATCATCATTTATAACTGTTGCATTTATGTATGGTTGAATGAGTAGGGTAAAGATCTGAGCAGGCAGTAAAGCTGGTACGGGAAGAAAATTTATAAAAATAAGGGTTGAAAGAGAGGGAGATGTGACAGTAGGATAGGATCATGTCGTTGGATTTGTTGAAGACTACATTTACATTTATTTTTCACTTCATGGATCCAATCATCTCCCCATAAGGCTGGATATAAAACATGTCACATATTACAAATTCATGATGACTACACATCATTCAACCTTTGTACAATAAAATATATAATCAGGCCTCACACAGATAGCTCAAGTTGTCAGGACAACACACATGGGTTGTGGGAAAAGCCACTGTCAAATTCACACCTTGCCATTCCACACACACTGGCAAGCCGTATACCTTATAAAATATTAAAATTCATAACAAAAACAGACATCATACACATCAGACTAAATTTGCAGATATTAGGAACTTTAGTAGCAGATGGAGAATTCAGGACATTGGAATCCTTTGAGCGTGAGCAAATTTTGGGGTACTGTCATGAAAGTCAGTGGTGCGAAAAGAAAACAGTGATTCTCTGGTTCTTTGGACAGATAAATATCTCACTCTTACACATATATTTACTGTAGGAATAAGGTGTGGGCTTTAACTGGCCCATGCACCACTGCCGTGAGTGACCTATTCTGATACATTTCCTGTCAGCAATTGTCCAGTTTTAACATGGTATATTCCTTAACATCAGAAGAACTGATTTACACCATCCTAATTTGTAAACAAAAATTACTCATAAAATCTTAAAAATGCATAAAGCCATGAAAAAATAAGTACTAGTTACTACTGCACCTTTTACTTGGTTGCAAGCATGAGTCAGAGCTGATGGAACACTGTTTTACAAGCAGCTACTCTAAGGTCATATGTACTGCCTGTACTTCATTTAAGCAATAACAGATGAAATTTTAAATATGGTGTTTAACTTGTATTTGAGCTGGGATAGTGCAGTCAGTATAGCAACTGGCTATGGTCTGGAGAACCACAGGGTCAGAGTTTGAGTCCCGGTGAGGGCAAGAATTTTCACTCCAGCATGTCATCCAGACTGGTTCTGGGGCCCACCCAGCCTCCTTTCCAGTGGGTACCAGGGGTACCCTGGGGGTAAAACAGTCAGGGCATGAAGCTGACCACTCACCTCCAACTAGTTCCGAGGTCAAGAAAACGTGGGTGTAAACATTCACTCCCATGTACGTCTTCATGGCCTAGTGCTTAATTACACGTAGTTAAGCACAGGGTCAACTTTGCCTTTTTAACTTGTATTTGTAGTGCCTTCATTTGAAACAGTGATGTAAATTTTAGCAGCACTGAAGAAAGCTGCCTTCTGGGATGTGGTGTCATGTAGATATTGTGTTAACAGACATTTCGAAGGAATGTATCGCCTCCATCTTCAGGGTAGAAGAAAATAGAAAATCTGCAAGCAAGGAACCAGTGAGAGCAAGTGCTGACAGACTAATGTCGAGTCAAGTCAGCACCTGCTCACACTGATTCCTCACTCGCGGATTTTCTTTTTTCTTCTACCCTTCAGTTAGTTCAAATCTTGGTTTTATATATTTGCTGTGTTGGCAGTACTGACTGAATAACCATTGTAGCTGAGTCAATTTGAAGTACATTAATTATAAACATTTTTCTTGTATTTGTATAGTCATTAACTCCCGAGGCATGAATTGGTGAATTGGCCGACTAGGTTCACACGATCACAATGGCAGTACAGTCTAAGATGTGTGTGAACTTGGACTACTGAAACACTGGAATAATGGGTTTGAATACTGCTTGGGGCATGGATATATGTTGATCCCATTCTGTGTTGTGTTGTCCTGAGTAGACTGAGGCCTTGCAATGGGCTGATCCCCAAATGCCTGAAAGATTCATTATTACTTACTTACTTACTTATGGAGCTGAACCCTTCTTGAGGAGCCGCCAAATCTGCAGCTACTCGAGAATTTCCCAAGCATTTTATGGAACCCAAAGGTTCATTACTGTGTTCACAAGAGCACTCCACTGGTCTCTGTCCTGAACCAGATCAATCCAATCTGTACCATCCCATCCTATCTAAGATCCATTTTAATATTGTCCACCCACCTATGCAGATTCATTGTTTCAAAATTAATTTTTAATTGGAACAACCATACAACCTAATCCATGATAAATGAATGACAATGATAATACGTTTATATCTCATATTTTATTTGATATTTATGATGCTTCAAAAGAGTATGCCGTGTGGAATTTATACATATAAAAGAGGTTATATTATTCAAATAAGTTCTTGAAGTTTACATTTGCCCTTTACCCTCAGAATTTTTTTGCACACACCTTCCTCATGCCAAGCCGATGATTTTCACACACAATTTGGTGAACTTTTGCAATATTTTCTTCAGTTCTGCTTGTTGCTGGCTGTTCTGATCTCTCTTCGGAAGTGACACTTCCTCTTCTCTCAGAAAAACGTGTCACCCACTTGTAAACTGCTGTTCCCTTCATAGCATCGTCCCTGTAAACTTGCACTAACACTTCTCTGATTTCACTTCCACTCTTGCCAAATGTAACAAGAAATTTATGGTTCTTTCTGACCTTTTGTAACTGCTCACCAAAAGACACTCAGCCAATAGTAGATGCCACTCAGAAAGAGACTGCCCTAGACCAACAACAACAACAACAACAACACAGCTGTGAAACGCTGATATGCCAGCGTTATCAAACCATACTGAGGTTTCTGTCCATTGCTACCATGGCAAGCACACCGTGGCGAGTTCGTGAACTTTATTGTCAGACCTTGTATTTCTCCTACACCTGCATATGAAATGTATTGAAAAATTAATACAGATGTGATGCTTGTTCTGGAATTATAAATAAAACCTGTTGGAACATACATAGCATTTAAGTCTATTAAGTGTACAGGGAAGGACAGTTTGATTATGATTCTCGTCACATACACAGAAACAGAAAAAGTGGATCTGTTTCAGTACTCCATCCTTTATGTTTCTGTTGAAACTTCTGTTGCAAGTTCTGTCCACATTTTATGCCTCAATCCACTTTTCTTGCACTTGATATAACCTTTATCAGTTGGTGAGTTAGGTAGTTGCAAGGCCAGGATTTCAATGTTGCTATTGAACTTATTTTGTATTTTAGACTTGTGTTGTATGGTATTTTATTTTATAGTTGTATTTTATGTATTTCTTTCCTTATATTTGTGTGTGTGTGTGTGTGAGGGGGGGGACATAAGATCCGGCCCTTGCACTGTGACCTTCAGTGATTCCTTATATTTGCTTATAAATTAAAACAGAGTTAAATAAGTTGTGTTAATGCCAACTGACTGATAGTTCTGTACAAAAACTATTTTATTTAAACCTTCATCCCCACTTCACATTAACTAACCATGTCAAATTTTAAGTACTGCAATATGTATTAATTTCCAAGTGAAACAGGTTCATTTTCCATGGAATCAGTATGAAACTATTGTTACCGTAGAATTTAGAACTTTTGCTCCATGTGCCATTTTCTGTACATTCCATACAATGAGTGAAAGTATCATTCCCATCAAGCCTTGAGAATGAGTGGAACTTAATGCATATGCACCTTCACTCTGTTAGTATGACACATATTTATGTGTTGAAGTAGTGGCCAGTTCCTATTTTTAAGTGGACATAGATTCTAAGGCAATGTGGAAATAATGAACCATTATACAGGAAGAATTCAAAGTTCTCACATGTTAAATAGAAATTCAAAAGTTGATTATTATCATTTTCCCCTTCGAAATTCATGTCTTTGGAAATTAGTCTGTTACTCTTATGGATAATTCTCCATTTCATTTTTCATTTCATTTATTTACATGTCAAAAATCCTTTACAAGGTCGTAAGACTCAGGATATAGACAATAGTCCAATATAACAATTAAATATAATAATTACAAAAAATATAATACATGTTAAAATATTTATGTAAACATAATTTTAAAATTATAAAACTTGTAATTTAACTTTTCATTAATTAAGTATTTAATCCCAATAAAATCAATTATCAATCTTCTTAACCGTGTAATCAAAAAATTCATCAATACCATAAAATGAATGTAAATGGAGAAATTGTAATAGTGCTTTCTTGAATCGATTTTTGTTTTTGGATAACTGTTTTATTTTGCGTGGAAGACTATTATAAATTTTGATTCCAAAATACTGTGGACCTTTCTGAAATGCTGTTAGATTTGACGAGGGGAGATGCAAATTTGAACTATTTCTTGTTACAGTTGTATATATATCTGAATTTTCTGCAAATAAATCCATATTATTAACTACAAACATCATCAAAGAATATATATATTGAGAGGGCAGTGGTAATATTTTCAATTGTCTAAAGATTTTTTTACATGAATCTCTGTTTCCAGCTCCCACCATTATTCGAACAGCTCTCTTCTGCAATTTAAAAACGCACATACTGAGAGTTCTATTTCCCCAAAAAATCAAACCGTAAGACATCACTGAGTGGAAAAAGGCGTAATACACCATTTTAAGGGCATCAATATTTAAATACTGTTTGGTTTTCCTAATTATGTAACAGGCTTTATTTAATTTACCTATAATTGAATCTATATGCTTTTTCCAAGATATTGTGTTATCCAGTGTCATACCCAAGAATTTTACCTCATTTGACTCTAATAAAATTTTGTTTCCATATTCAATATTTAATTTTTTGGTAAAATTATGTTTAGCTGAGAAATTTACACAGCAAGTCTTGCCTAAATTTAATGAAAGCATATTTGAATTAAACCATTCATTCATCGATCTAAACACCGTAGTAAGTTTTTTTTCCAGCTGCATAAAATTTAATTCATTTACTATTACACTTGTATCATCGGCAAATAGCACAACTGATGTATGTGATGGGACAGAACACTGTATAAAGGAGGGTAAGTCATTTACATAAATAAAAAATAATAGCGGACCCAAAATCGATCCTTGAGGAACTCCTTTATCAATTTTTCCCCAATTAGATAACTTATTGTTAAATTTTACTCTTTGGTATCTATTTTCTAAATATGACTCAATTAGAGAATACATCACACCGCTTACACCATAATATTTCATTTTAACCAATAATATACCATGGTCCACACAATCAAAAGCCTTCTCCAAGTCAAAAAATATACCACCACTTTTCCTTTTATTATTTAAGGCCATCAGTATATCATTTGTTAATTTGTAGGTTGCATTTATAGTTGATGTGTTCTTCCTAAATCCAAACTGACAATTTGAAAGGATATTATTTGTAATAAGGTGAGCCATTATTCTCTTATATATAACTTTTTCGAAAATCTTAGAGAAAGATGGTAATAGAGAAATTGGTCTAAAATTTGATACATTATTTTTATCACCTTTCTTGTATATAGGGGTAACAATCGAATATTTCAGTCTACTTGGAAAAACACCTGTAGATAATGACTTATTTATAATACAACATAATGGAGAGCTAATAAAGGGTGCACTAATTATCAATAATTTTATGGATATTTCATCGTAACCACAACTGTTTTTCCAGTTTTTCTCCTGTCCATAGTTCCATAATTATCTGTATAATGTCATTCATGCTGCTGTATTCAACTGATATCTGCAACATAGGCTAGTGGAGACATATCCAAGTTTCAATGCACAAACACTGCTGTTGTGAATTTCTATAATTTCACATTATTCATATTTTCAGTCGCTTGTGTCCTGTATTTGTATTGCCCTATATTCATATTTGAATACCGTGTAATGATTATATCAGTACATGCATTAGTTATCTTGGTGTACGAGTTTCAGGAAATATTCCTTAAATTGACTGAATTGTCTTATCATTAAGGAAATATGACCTTTGGATGAAATTACACCATGTACGAGGGTAAGTCAATAAGTAAGTTACAAATGGATATAGAACTTAAACAAATAAGAGTACTGATTTGAAAAAAAATGCTTTTATTTCTCAACATAATCTCCCTGTACACTGAGGCACTTGTCCCATCGTTTCACAAGCCCTGAAAACCAGCAGCATAAAATTCTTTGGGCTGCTGTCAGAACCAGGCGTGTTCACATGGCATGGCCTACCTCATAATGCATGACAGGTTATGTTTTCACAAAGTCTGTGCATTATGGGTGCTGCGAATGCTGACCCCACAACACAAAATGCAAAGAATGGGTCTGGCATTACAGCATCTCAATTGCTACCACGATGAAAGACACGATATGCTAGCCCAAATTGCCACAGGTGATGATTCTTGGGTTCACCATTACCAGCCTGAGACAAAGCGTGTGTGAATGCAGTGGAAACATCCTGCGTCGCCTGCCAAAAAAAGTTTAAGGTGACACCATCCTCCAGGAAAATGATGCTCACAGTCTTCTGGGATCACGAAGGCATACTGTTCACCGCATTCCAGCCTCAAGGACAAACTGTAAATGCCGACTCCCACTGTAACATCCTCAGGAAACTTTGTAAGGCCATTCAACGGAAGCATGCAACCTGTCATGTGAGGTAGGCCATGCCGTGTGAACATGCCTGGTTCTGACAGCAGCCCAAAGAATTTTACGCCACTGGTTTTCAGGGGCTTGTGAAACGCTGGGACAAACGCCTCAATGTGCAGGGAGATTATGTTGAGAAATAAAAGCATTTTTCAAATCAGTACTCTTATTTGTTTAAGTTCTATATCCATTTGTAACTTACTTATTGACTTACCTACGTATATTGGTAACATACTGAATGGCATAAATATAAGCTTACATTAAGAAATAGTGCTTTCAGAAACTAGAAACTTTATCGTGGATTCTTGAACACCAACTATATGAACATTATGTTGGGCACAAATATCTGTAGCTTTCACCTAGAATGCTTGCTTTCAACACTGCTGATCTCTGCATGTAGACAAAACTGTAAGTGCACTGGACTTTTATAAAGCATGTTGCTTCAAATTTTCATAATTCATTGAGCATTTAGTTGTAGAGTTATTAATCATTCCCACTGAAATGAATTACCCTGAATGTTGTTGAGGCATTGATCTTTGGTATTATCAATATTTTGGAAGTGAATACAAATATTCTTATCATGAGACTGAACTCGGTCAATGCCTGTAGTAATTTTCCCCACTTCTCCGGGTGACATGGTGGCATGAAGGTGGCTTTGCCAGATGACATCATATGATTTGTAAGTGTTTGTTGAAACAAGTTGCATTATTATTATTTTGGAATAAGGTACATTCTTTTCATAGTAATATAGTTTTTGAACCAGGTTTTATTGATCAAGTTATATATTTTGCCCTGTAAATAATATGGTATCATTATACTGATAAAAGTTGACATTGTTGGGATAATTTTGTCCCTAATCAACTTCAGTAAATGTTTGGCTACAGTTATAAGCATATCAAATTTTCAATGAAGAAAATAAGTTGTGTTTGTAACAGATATTTTTATGTATGTTCATATCAAGGCAGATCCAGTTTAATATGTCTCTTTGTATTTGTGAAGTTTTTATAGTTAGGGATTAGGAACATGATAATGTTAACGGAAGCTTCTGAATTCATTCATTAATACAAACTGCCGTGTATTGACATGTATTAATAAATATAGTAAACTGTCGTGTCCAGATAGGCTGTGGGGTGCAAGAAGCCTTCTGTCAGTTGCTGCTGGTGGTTTTCTCCCTGGGATAAAGTGGCTGGAATGTGAACCTGATCATTAGCCATCACCTAATGGCACCCTTTCCCATGGCTTCATATCTTGCAAATATACTCTTGACCTTACTTCAGTGGCACTATTAAAAGGAAAGAATATTGAGTCACTAAGAAATAATCTAGTTGCTGTACTTATCATTAATGACTGGTTGGAGGATTTCGTGTGCAGTTTTTAAGTTGTCTGTCCAGTTGTATTTAATAATTATTACATAGTAAAATTGGATTTTACTCCAAATGATTCTGAACACTGTTTTTGAATATATAATATTTACAAAAAACAGTCAGTCATCCTCAGGAGATGCATCATCAGAAATTCTGTTTTTTTAGCTGTGGTACTTTTTTCTACCATATTGCAATAATGATTACATTTTTTGAAGGAATTTACACAGTTTTCATATTGTGACATGTCTTCTGGAAGCCAGAATTGCGAAGCCAAGAGAGAGCCATTGCTAGGGAACGGCTCTACAAACACTCCTGTTGCCAGACAAAGGCTCAATAGCTGTCATGTGATGGTTGAAACAGACACTCACACAGCAATAGAAGAGCAGTTAAAAGCCGACTGGCCATCACTTGTAACATGGCTTTGACTATGACTTTCCCCATGTGAAGACAAGTTCCCATTCCTCCACTGTGGCCCTGTAAGTCATAGGAGGTTATGAAAATGGAACCCAGTGCCTGGGGTTTTAATTGGGCCAGCCTATTCGTGGGGAATATAAATACGGGAACCTTACCCTTAAAGTTGAAGGAGTCTCAAATCTGAAACAGTAAAATATGGTCATGAGTCCTACGGGAATTTGACCTGGGAATGGTTGCTAGCAGCAATTGTAAACGACAGACCTGGCCTCTCAGAGAAGGTGCCCCACATCAACAAACCTGCAACTGTCTGACAGTAATAAAAATGTGGTCTTGGGCTACAGGTGGGTGCTTGACATGATGACAGACTGGCTTACTGGCCTTTGGTCATAACATAACTTTGACTTTGACTTTGACTTTGTTTGTAGCCAAGGACCTGCACACATACATAAGGACCTGTTCTGTATTCAAAAGTCGACATTTAAGTACAAATATTAAACTTACACTTTGAAAAGCTTTGATTTGGTCAGTTATGAATTATGCCTGATCTACCTGAGAGTATGCAGTGGACGATCACTCTTGAAAACTCTGCAGAACAGAGTACTTCGCGCCATTCGAAGTCTGAACAGGTGCACACCTGAAGAAAGCAGTCTTCTGGGATTTGGCACCGTGTATATGTGGTGTTAACTGACGTTTCGGAGGAACGTCGGTTAACACCACATATACACGGTGCCAAATCCAGAAGACTGCTTTCTTCATAGCCACCGCCGTGAAAGCCTCGAATCTTACAGGTGCACACCTATCCACAAATTGCACATGGCTTTTAAAATTCCCTACCTGTATAACTACATAACTAAATTATGCAGGACACTGGCAGAAGTAATCCTAAACCATGTAAATCCAAATGCATGTGGTATTTGACAAGGAGCAGCCAGGCACAAGAAGTAGAAGTATAAGAGGCTTAAACTTTGGCAGTGTTCATGCCTGCAACCATTCAGGAGGCTTAAACTTTGGCAGCGTTCATGCCTGCAACCATTCAGCTCACTACCTGCAGTTTCAGTGTAGTTAAGTAAGTTAAAGGATAACCTGCTGCACAAGCCTATATTGGCAGAAAACCTCTGTATATCTTGTATACATGTTACATACGAGAGTGCAGTGACAGAGGGTGCACAGCATTCATAGCGACCTGGATGTCGTAACAGCATGGACATACTCATACTGAAACTACAGTGCATCAAACATAGGGCCTGCATAGAAATACTGACCCTTCCCTCATTCAAGAGGAGGTTCCATTTTGAATCACATACGTGTATAGAGGAGAATAAAAATATTTGTCATGGATTTCAAGGAGACTGAAACCAGGAATGACTGTGCTGGCAAAGGCTAGCAGCAATTTAACTGACCAGCTGACCAGACATGGTCATGAGTCGCGTGTGACCTAGACCCGAGAATGATTGCACTGGCGAGGGTCAGAAGTAATTGTAAATGACAGACCCACCCTCTCATCTGAAATGGCGCCTCACATGAACAAACCCGCAACTGTCTGATGGTAACAAAAATCTGGTCTTGGGCCATAGATGGGGCTTGACAACAAGACAGACCGGCCAGCTGACCATCTGTCATAACATAACTTTGACTTTGACTCTGAGTAGGAGGTTAATGTGAGGTGGTCGCCAGCCTATGAAGATGTGAGCCCAAGAGCAGAGGAATGCCCAGTGTTGGAAAATGTTACCCGGCAGCGCAGTGATGGCGGTGACTGAGAACACTATTCCTTTTATGACAGTCATTTGCAAAGTGTAATCATAAGTTGTATAAGAGTCCAGTAAATCAAATGTTGAATCTGAACCCTGTCTACAGTGAATTATCATGTGAGAGTACGTTAAAACTCTTGACATATGCTGTAAGTATACCCAGAGAAGTGGTATGATATACAGTGATACTATAAAGTTGAAAGTTACAAAACAAAAAGTAAAAGTTAATAATTAATGAGATGTGTATGTGCTAGTAAGTTATGATTATTGTAGTGACCATGTCTTCATAATAACTTATGTCTAGTTAGTTCTATTTCTGGATTGTATGAATGGTTGCTTAATTGAAATAAACATGTTAAAAAATGAAAATAAAATATGTAATACATAATAAAGAGTTGTCATATTGTTGTAACAATAATAGATCTTTGTCGTGTCACCTTTAAAGATTGTGTGTATTGTGGTTTAGTGATGACTGGAAATTTTGATCTGGTGTATGCGAGATGTATTGTATTGGTTTCTGTGTGAATCTTTCTTTACATTCAGTTACTATGGTGTTCATATTTTTTGTTATGGGGTGTTTCTGTTAATGTTGTGTAGTGTAATGATGTAACAAGAATAAATATCAGGTACCCAGAAAGTTGTATTAATTGTCATTTAAAGTAAAATACAATTTTAGTAATCATGTGGTTTCATATGCAGTATTTATTCAGTCTCTGAAAGGCACCATAGTAAAAGCTTTGTACATCCACAGATGAAAGACTGACTAAATACTCTCTCACTGATATTTTTATCCACTCCATTAAATCCAATATAAAGCTGAAGCTCTGCACAACTTATAGCCAATTTTCTCTTATTCTGGAAGATACTGTTCACTTTCTTTTTGATTAAGAAAAATTCATGTGGTGGTGTTTAAATACATTATTTATTTACTGTTGACGTTACTATATATCCTGCGCGTTTCCTGGAATTAAAATTTAAGTTACATTATTGTGACATGGTAAGCTGCACATAAAACCATCCCATTTTTAGTTTTATTTTAGTCTCACATTGGTGGCTAAAGAGAACTATCTCCTTGGATATGGCACACCGTAGTCTGGTAGGAATTTTCCTTTGTTTTGTAGAAATATACAATCTCCATCTTCAGGGTTAAATAATAGAGCCAGCGAGCTACTCTGCTTGTTGATTGCAGGTTTGTTTTGGTTCCTCTGATCCTGAAGATGGAGGATTTCCCTGAAATAGGAGTGTAGTTGTACCAGACTACATGGTATCACATCCAAGACGTTTCCTTAGTCTGGTCCTTTGTGAGCCAAACAAGTCCTTCTGTAGTAGAGCAGTCTGCTGTTTGTGACATTTCTTTCCATATCCAGTATCACAGTTTTGTTCCTCTATTCAGGTTTTGTCCCACCAATGTTGCTGTTGCAGATATGTGTACAAAGAAAGTATTGTCTTCATAGAAGAGAATACTTGGCAAATATTGACATTGGAATATATTTTTGCTCCATCAGAGACAAAACATTTTTTCCGTGTTCTGTACGCTATTTTGTCCCTGTTCACTACACTTATCCAAATGATGGACAAGACTCTTTTTTTATATTTATAACTTGTAAATGTTTGTGTCTTAAACCAGAAACCTGTGCATGGGATTTCATGGAATGATGAGTTTAATGAAAATGTTAAAATGTATATAAGATGTTTTATTAAATTTCACTCATTTTTAGGGAGTAAATTCCTGCACATGCCAGATTGTATTTTGTCTGTATAATGCTGTTATCCCAACTTTAGTGGTAATTATTGTCAAATGAGATAAGATGCTGATTATATATTGTGAAGTGACCGATTTGTAAGCATAATCCTAGACACTGAATGGATCAACTGATGAGAGCCACAAAAGTAATTGGGATCATCAGTGTCCTGGTTGAAATTCGAACCTGATACCAGTCAAAAGACATACTGCATGGGCTAACCTGCATGAATCACTGCCCAGTGTTATTAAAGAAGGAATTTTTATGTGCATGTATTTCTAGATGCATGAAAACTCCAACTGAAATAGGCTGTAAACTTCATTCATTGATATAAGGAAGAGTAACCACTGCCTTGCATCATACATTCATCATCTTTAATCATCATAATCATATTTATGCATAAGCAACATCACATTTTATGTAATGTAAGTCTAAATCATGAACGTAGTATGACAAAACTGTTCAGCCCCCTTTCCAGCATGTGTCATCATCATAATCAAAAGGCCAGGGTTAGACCCTAGCTAGATTTGTGGTTTTCCTCCAAGCAAATGTTGGGCCAGAATTACCCACATTAGAATTCCTTTAACACAAATGCAGAACAGATAAAAAATGTTTCCTTGAAATGTACTCGTATTCTCCCATTATAAACCACTCTGGGAGTGATCATATTTATTCAGCAGTTGACTGCAGCAGTGCCATCCCTAGGGTATAGCAAATGGGACAGCTGCCCAAGGCCCTGCACATCAACATTACACAGTATGGAATATTTCCTGTGCACCATCCTACCTTTAAGGGTAGCAAAATCATATACTAGTTCTTAAATGACAATTCCATAGCAAGTTTATGTTGATTTGAAATCAACAATATGTTTCCCCATCGTTGTACATTATTGATAAGTCATAATTACCTACAGCTCTGAAAAGCTATATTCACTGCTTGACTCTGAAGTAGAAAGGCATAACACTGCTGCCAATATAATAACCAAATTATTACAGTCAGCCAAAGATCATGACTGAGACTGAAGGCAGCAGAATAAAACAGTGAAAGAAAATGTCCTATTGGTTTCTTAATAATGAGCTTGTTCATAACTTACAAGAGACTCTACAATTAAAATAAGGATAAAGATACTTTAATTTTTAAATTATGTATAAATTATTTTATTTTTTGAAATGTAAATTACAATTTCATCTCATTAATGATTTTTAGCTTAATTTATTTCCTTAAAAGGGACTTATGTGGTCATGATGCTTTTGTGTATATCCCCCCATTTCAAATTTTGAGCCAGATTACCAACTTATTGAAGGTTGGCGTGACATTTATTCCAATGGAGGCTGCTGCGACGCTGTAGGTTTTTGATTTCCTACATTTAATGTTAACACCTTGACAGATGTGCAAATATGTGAGGCTGGGGTGTCACTATATCACTTGCTTTATAATCCTGATTTATGATAAAACAGAAACATGATATATGGCTTCAGCATTCAACTTGAAGGTTTGCCAGAACATGGGTAAACCCTCAAAATTCAATGCAGTCTGGTCTCAAAAGCTGAAGCCACACGATCAGCTCCACCCACAGAAACCTTAGGACCAGAAAAAATTGATGGCCATGAGAAAGTCTTGTTTAGTTTTATGTTTAATGATGGTAACTAATTATACTTGAGAACCTCAAATCCTATAAGACCTGAAATATTGTTTGTAAGTCAACTGTTACAAATATGGTGACAATGCAAAACTGAGGTTGTATCAAACAAATTTAACATATAGAAAACCTGTACTTAAGTAGTAGATTCGTTAAAAAAGGTGAAATGAAATTACTATAATAACAGAGTACTGGGTCTGTGGCTTAGAAATCTGTGAAAGATTTTTTGTAGGTTTTATTAGTCTTCACTGGAACTCCACATTGTTTAAGTGTAAATATAATTAATGCTGATAATAAGGTTGCTTGTGACACTATGTAATACAGTAGGTGGTTTCAGAGGAACATGTTGCTTCTGTCTTCAGGGTCGAAGTGAGTAGGGTGAGGAGGTAGGCAAGGTGCAAGGAAATAATCACTCAGATCCACGTGAGGATAAGATGAAATAAAACTGTGTCTGGGCCAATAAGAATGGTGAACAGGAAATTCCAGAGGTAAAATAAAAATGACCTGCTGTTATTGTTTATTGAAAGGGTCAGTAATTAACAGTGGGTGAAAACCTTACAACGAAATATATATAATTTGTGACACTATGTTGTGTGACAGTGTGTGACTTGTGGATAGATGATTTATATCAGACAGTGCTGCAAACTAGTGAGGTCTTTATATTTTCAGTGTGACAGTGCACAGAATTTTAAAGCTGTGAATTACAAGTAAGTAATGTTTTGATAAATGTGTGTCAGAGGAGAAAAAGAAAGAGTATAGAAGGAATTATTAAAATGAAGGGTTCTCTGGAAAAGTTTTGTAGCAAGGAATTTGAGGAATGTGGTTTTCATGTAGGCAGCATGGTTATGACAGGTAAGTTTCATTTTTTGTGATATTACTAGTGATTCCAGTATACATAAAAATGAACTGCATTGTAAGTAAAAAGTCAGGCCCCGTGAAATTTAACCCTCAGGTTTCTATCATTGGCCTGTCTCATTTGTATAAAATGTTAAGGGCCCAATATACACTGATTTGCCACAGACTCTGCACCCGTATAGAGATGGCTCTGGGATGCAGCAATTGCTGAATCTTTAATACTTTTTATTTCTGTATATCCTTGTTATTCTATTTTACCTGTCCTAATTTAGTTGGCTTACAATTTTTTGTTAGTGGGCACGTTATCTCTTGGTATTGTCACTTGAATCAGTCTCAGTGTATACGAAGGGGGACCCAAAAATAACCGGAAACGACCTGTTGCGCGCGCATGCTTTGTAGTTACGAGTTGTGCTGCTAGGTGGTGTTAGCTGGGGGTCTCCCGCGGCTATTAGTGAGCTGGCGTCAGTCTGAGTTAAGTGGTTTGTCTGTGGTGCTCTGTTGTGTGCATTCCTGTTTCAACCCTTTGGCGATTAGTGAGATGGCCGACCAGAAGGAACAAAGAGTGTGCGTGAAATTTTGCTTTCTGTTAGGGAAAACTGCACTTCACTCTTCAAGTTGCGGCAAACATTCATGCGGTTTTCTCTTTGGTCATCTCCGAGCAAGCGAGGAACAAATTTTGCAGACACCCGTCTCATGTGCAAACCTTCGGTTAAAATTCGCTGGACCGTGCTCCATGAGATGTTCGTTTCCTCAGAAAGTTGGTCAATGGGCTTTCGACGATCTTCATCAATTTCACGCACACTCTTTGTTCCTTCTGGTCAGCCATCTCACTAATCGCCAAAGGGTTGAAACAGGAACGCACACAACAGAGCACCACAGACAAACCACTTAACTCAGACTGACGCCAGCTCACTAACAGTCGTGGGAGACCCCCAGCTAACACCACCTAGCAGCGCAACTCATAACTACAAAGCATGCGCACGCAACAGGTCGTTTCCGGTTATTTTTGGGTCCCCCCTCGTAGATTTACTACTCATTCTGTCACCATGACCTCACTTCCCCACATGAAAATTACCCGAATTATGGAATGCAATTTATCCGTAATATCAGCACAACTTTTATTTATTATCAACTTGAAAATTAATTAATGGAGCTTGGATTCAAACTGCCTAGGTCCCTCATGGAAATATGATATAATTTAATTTAAATAATTAAAAGAAGTATCATAGCTTTAAAGGAGCCAGGATGACATAGTCAGTATAGTGACTGGCTGTGGGCTGGACGACCGAAGTGTTGGAGTTCGAGTCCCGGTAGAATCAAGAATTTTCTCTTCTCCAAGACATTCAGGCCAGCTCTGGGGTCCACACAGCCACCTATCCAATGTGTACCAGGGTAAAGCAGCCAGGCCGTGAAGCTGACTGCTCACCCCAACTAGCACCAAGATCAAGAAAATGTGGATCTATATATCCACTCCCCCATATGCCTTCATGACACAGTGCTTAATTAGTTAAAGACAGGGACATCTTTATTCTTTCTTACCTTTGTCATAGTTTTAAGTGTATTTGTATAATTTTTTGTATTCCTCACTTTTATTTGAAGTGTCTGATTTCATTGTTGGTGCAGGTAATTGTTTCATGAATGATTCTGAAAACTTTATGTCAGATTTTAAGGAAGATCCGGGGGTTCAGGGCATATTAAGTCCTACATGTCTTCTTCTCAACAGTGGTATGACCTTGGTAGTTCTCTGGTGCACTACCCCTAACTTTCTTTAGTAGGGTTTGAGGAAACAAACTTTTGAGCCACATAGGAATTCATAAAGCAGCGATTCAAAGTTGGGAGCCCAAAATAATTTTTCTTGGTTTCAAAGTGTGTATCAGCAATGGACAATGAATCACACCCAAACTGAGTATGAAACATTTCATTGGAAGTTGAGCCCATTTATATAAAAAGCCAATCATTAGGAAACCACACTTAACTAATTGTACGTCAACATGAAAATATGTTGAAAAACTGAAATGTCATATTTTTCAGAATATTGTATTCCTCTGGATTATGTTTTTTTTCTGCAGACAGGACTGATGATAATGACCTATATATGCATAGATGTTTTTGCAGAATTCTGTGGAGATCTAACTGCTATATCATTTGTATGTTTCTGATTCAAAACATTGTCCTTCCAGAAACATAGTTTTTAACATATAAGTGGCAGCATTATCTGGCACGCATTTTAAATTTATGTTTTTTTGCATAATCATTGATGTTCATTATTGACTCCAAAATTTAATTAATATATTTATTCAGGTGAAAAGTGGAAGCTTTTGTGCAGTTAAGGGATCAACCCACATTTTGTTATGTCTACACAGGATATAAAGATGGGGCTAGCGAGCAAGCGGAAAGGACATTGGAGGTACAGGTGCTGGCAGAAGTTGTTCCTAGCTCTCATAGGCTTCCCTCTGGCTGCTGGACTCTTATTGGCGTTCGTAGCAATATTCCGAGCAGTGTTCGTTCATCAGCAAAACCAGTCCGTTCTCCATATCTTAAATAATCAAGTTGTGGACAAAATTGATGAAAGCCAGATTATGCAGAGGGCTGAACGATTGGCAGGAGCACTGAAAATTCCTTCTGTATCATATGCAACAGACAACCAAGAAAAGGAGGCTCTCCTGCAACTGCAACAATATCTGCAAACGAGTAAGCGGGAATCCTGCATAGGGTGTAATTATCATTGATCCCCCCTCCCCTCTAGAATTAATTGTTCTATATAAACATTTGCAAGATGTAAGAAACTGAACACCACAAACTGTGATAGTTTCTTGCATAGCAATGTGGATGTAAGCATTTCATTGGGACTTCGAAGAAGAACCAATGTCATTGCAGTGTAGAAATTAAAAGCACTAACATACATAAAAGAATATGTTTCTGTCATTTATTATATAAATGGGGAGCCCAATTTATTTGGAAACGCTTTGAAGAAATGTGGAAGATGAGCTTAGTTTCAAGAAGACCAAGACGCAGAATCGAAAACACTCAAATTGATTAACAAGTAAATGGCCTTCATTACAGATTTCCCACTGATTCACAGTGCAACTTTCATAAAGAAGGAAGTTATCAACACGTACAGTCTCCTGTACACAGTTGAGGGCACAATCAAAGGGAAGCTTCCATATTTGCTTGCTTCACATTTAGATGTTGTCCCAGTTGATCCTAGCACTTGGGAAGTCCCTCCTTTCAGTGGAAAAATTATCAACAGAACGTACATCTATGGAAGAGGTGCTATTGATGACAAATGTGGAGTACTGGTAAGTGAGAAAAATAAGGAAAACTATATTCACAGAACTGTTATTGATGCTCCAAGTTAAATCATTCATGAGTTCTATTATATATGAGCTCCTCGTTAGACAAACATCCTGTGCTGTTCTGTCCAAAACTACAGGTTTCTTTACCATCTCAGGATTAATTTGTCATACACTTTTGACATCACCAGGCTTTTGATAAAAAATTCTCAAAGAACATTGCATTTGAAGATGCTGAAATATTTATTTGTGGGCAAAAGGAAGAATGACGGGAAGAGGGTAATGAATATGGCATGAAGGAGTCTGCTTTGCTTGCCACTGTTTGCTCACTGGAAACATTCTTTTGCTGTTGTACGCACATGAAACTTCGTGCAACATACACTGTCTTTATGAGAGGAGCAAAATTGCTTAATTTTTGCAGTCCTAGCTTGTGATTAAGTTCTCTAAACATATTTTCTTTTAAGTAAAAGCAGGCTCTCTTGCTATGAAATACATTTTATAACAAAGAGGCACATGTAGCACCCTTTCAGGTATAATCTTTTCATTTCTGAGACTCTAATAATAATAATAATATGTATTACATACTTGGAGTAAAACCCTTAATTCAGGAGAAAAGTAATTTTAAATAATTTACTGCTTTGTTTAAAGGCAAACTTTGCACTCTGTCATCTGTATAAGATTAAGTAAATTGACAGTATTGGTGAAGAATCATTAGAGTAGATTAAAACAGAATCAACGAAACCAGTGTCATATTAAGATTTTATTTTCCCACTGAGATTCTTTTTCTACTGCTGGAGTACATGGCATGATTAAATGTAACTGCTTAAAACAACACAAATTATGATTCGTATAGGTAATGTATAGCCTGTAATGATAAGAGTTAGAAATTTAACCTTCAATCCCTCTCCAGGGCTCAATTTGTGCACAGCCCTGAACAGAACATGATCTACAAAACTATAAGGTTTATTTTGGACTCTATCCATCGTTTTGTATAAGACAAAAAACCACAACATTTCAGAGACTGGATCTGTCTCCGTCCTCAGGTGGATGGGGCAAGATAGACCTATTCAGATGGGCCCATTAGAAAGAGCTAGTCTCAACCAAACGTTGTGGTTTTTTGCCTTATACCAGACGATTGATGGAGTCCAAAATAAACCTTATAGTTCTGTACAGCATACACCAGCATCAGAATCCTTTAAAGAACATGATCTAGTTCCCAAAATGATAAAAATGTAATCTTGAGATTGACATAAACATGAAAGCACAGGCATGAAAGTTAGGAGTGTAATTTAATGACTGTCTGGTGGTATCGTTTTGATATTGATATGGAAAATACAACTTAATATATTGATTCTATTTTGTAAATTTTAAATTATACTTCGAAGTGGTATGTACTAATTAGAAATTGAATATCTCAGTTATAGTACTAAGTTTTCACATCACTAGACCATTTTCAGTAAATGTATAATGTACCCTTCACCTCTGAGAAGTATGAATATCTCTTACAAGGATAGGCATACTTGGCTGTGAACAAAACCCATTCTTTATAAACTGTGTTCTTTTTTTCACACAAAAAATAATCTTTACCTCTGAGCTCTGTAAAATGAAGATAAGTTGAATTGTGCAGACAGCCTTGGTAAGATACTGGTTGCTTGTTTGCCTGGGGATTTGAATCTACAGAAATAAGCAAAGATGCCTGCCTCTCCTACCGTGCAAGTACTGCCTAATTCACGAAAACGCTCAATGGCATGAGACATTCATAGGAATGTGTGATCCCGTTGCCACCATATATGGGCAATTCAGGCAAATTGTAAGACATTTTACCTTGAGCATCTTGCGCTGTTTTAATCTAAATGTTTTAAACCCCGCAATTGTAGAGTAGAAATTTGAAGGTTTTTGTGTAGCCCAGGTACCTGTATGGACATTGCTCAGTAAAGATTGTCAAATGCTTTGAATGTATTACCTCAGAACCTGTTTTGAAGAATTACTATACATATATTTATGATAAAACAACTGATTTATGTTTATAACAGTATTTATTATGTTTAGGGGATTATGGAAGCTGTTGAATACATAATACAGAAAGGAGAAAGGCCACAAAGGACATTTTTCATGGCTTTTGGGCATGACGAAGAAGTAAGTTTCAATTTTATGGTTATTGGTCATTGCTTTGTGTCTGAAAAAGAAATGTCAACATACTGGTTTAATTTTCCTACATTGTTCAACAATTCATGTCCTGAAAATAGTCCCAAACCAAATTACACTTTGTATTGTTATGGTACATTATGAAATAAGTACAGTAAAGAGATCTCCCTCTTTTAAATGCTTATATGGACACAGTCATAATAAATTCTTGAAAAGAGCCTGATGTTTTACTATTATCATAGGTTTGTCTTCTTTTGATCTCTTTTGTGTAACATCATGAATTTAATGTTTTCAGAAGGAGCATTGTGTTTCAGGCAGTGCTTAGTAAATGTGAATCCTAAACTTTACCATTGATGCCTTATGACTACATGAAATTTACTTACTTTCTTGCACTCTTCTCAGAAATATGTGGGCAGGACACAGCTGCTTATGCTACCAAAGTGTACTCCCTCAGTAAAATCACATTACCTGGGTAAATGGCAATATAGCAGTAAGGCCACATGTCAGATGTTTAAAAAACCATGTTCTTTGATTGCTTTCTGTCTATTTTGTTTAAAGTGTAAGGCCAAATGGACATTAAGCACTTAATACATTCTCCTTGTGCCACTGGAACTTGGTTATTGTGAAAATTTCAGAGCAATAGACACTTAGGGATGAAGACTACAGGCTTCTGGGTTGGTAAAGAAAGGTAAAGCTATCCCTGTAACAGGCTGTGAGGACTCATAGGGTTTTGAGAGCTCAAGGCTCTCACATTTCCAAGACAATCGGCTCACAGATGGCAGTGACAATTTCAGCCTTATGCACTGGCTGCCCTTTATGCCCCAGAAAGATTCCTGGTACTCATTTCTGTTAGAGGCTGAGTTGACCCTAGGGCCATAGTGTGGCTGGAAGGAATAAATCAGTTGAAATATCCAGTGACCTCATTGAGATTCGAACCTGCAACCTTCCAGCTTGTAGCATAGTGCCTCAACCAACTATGCTAGGCTTTCGGGTTATAATGCTATATAATTCAGAGAAAGGCAGAGCAACTTATCACCCCCATCTTCAAGGTCAAAAAGTAAGCCACGCAAGAAGCCAGCGGCAAGGTGAGTTCAGCTTGCTGCCTGCTTTCACTAGTTTCTTGCTCTTGGACCCTGAAGATGGAGGCAATATTGTCTTTCAAAACATCAGGCTGCCTCAAAACTACATATCATTACAACTCGGAGGACTGTAATCTTCATAGTCATTGCATGGCAATCATAAATCCAACCTAGACAGGGATGTTATAGAACTGTAAAGTAAAAGTAAAGTTGTCACTGTGCTTAACTAAGCAATGTGCCATGAATACGTATGGGAGAGTGGATGAATAGATCCATGCTTTCTTGGCCTTGGCACTCGTTGGAAGTAAGTGGTCAGCTTCACGTCGTGGCCGCTTTACTCCTGGGGAATGCACCCCCAGTACCCATTGAATAGGTGGCTGGGTGAGCCCCAGAGCCAGCCTGCACAACGTGGAGAAGAGAAAACTCGTGACCCTACAAGGACACGAACTCCAAGCCCTCAGTTTTCCAGCCCATAGCCAGTCACTATATCAACTGCATTATCCCGGCCTGTTATAAGTGTATGAAACAAATTTGGCATTGCTATGCCTCAATGTTGGCTGAACAAATGACACTCCAAGCACCTTTGTAAGAATTCTGTTACATTTATGACACTGCTCTTTAGGACACTACAGTGTCTTCATCGGTTTTCTTTAGCCCTGTATGCCATACCTTGTAGTACTGCAGGTATCCAACTAACATTAAGCATCGACTCTGACTACTACATTCAGCACTCTTAGAAAAATGGCTGTAGGTTCTGTTTGTTTCATTTTTGTACTTTAGAATAGAGTGAATGGCAGCTGTCATTCCTTATTCTGCAAACCCATGAGCAAGAGCGCAACTTGTGCAATGACTGCAGTGTATATCCTTTCAGTACATCATTGAATTAATATTAAGTAAAATGTTCATGATCAAATTACACATCTGGTGTGTTTTCATTCATTTCTTGCTCTCTGCTAACATTTGGTGATGTAAAATAAAAATATTGGTTTATTTTACTGTTTTGTATAACTTCCATTTCAGCAGTATGTTTGATTCTAGATTTCAGGGAAGCGGGGTGCTCAAGAATTAGCAAAAACTTTGAAAGCCCGGGGAATTGATCATCTGGATTTTGTTTTGGATGAAGGTTTTCCTTTAACAAAGGATCTAATTCCAGGAACAGATAAGCATATTGCCATGTATGTATGACAACAATAGCTTTAATTGTTACAAATTACATTTATCATCTTGCTAACATATCACTGAATTGCATGTTACTAGGGACATACAGAAACTAATGAGCATGATCAGTTTATGTTTCTTTAATTGACATAATGAGACTAATAGTTATTTGACCAATAATTGTATTTGTTTTCTGCAATCAAAATACAGGCCCAGAGTATATTCATCAGTACCTTTTTGTAATCCTCTGTGACAGACCGGCTGTAAATAATTTATCATTTTGTCAGAAGGCTGCAATGTAATTCCTCACTAAAGGGGAACAGCTCTGCTGCAGACACTCTTGATCATCTTTGTCATGTCTGTGGAGACTGCTGCTACACTGGATGAGACGCTTCGAAGATGTCAACAAGGACACTGCCAGTATGCCTTGTAGCAGTTGACCAAGAAGTGCCACCATGAATGCAGTGAGCAGAAAGTTGATGCACCTGTCACAGAAGACCAAAGGTGATGGTTATGGGAAATGTAGAACAGCTTGGCAATGGGCACAGTGCTGTGCAGGAGATGGTAAAGACTTTGGGATACCAGAAAGTTTATTGTCATTGCATTCTCTGACTGCTGATGGATGAGCACAGAAGGGCACACCTGGATGCGTTGTCACAGTTGCTTCAACGATATACAGCCAATGGTGATCACTTCATACTAAACCCTGTGACTAGTAATAAAAGCTGATTCCACCATTTTGATCCCAAAACAGTATGTTGGATCATTGAATGACATCATGCTGCATCGCCATAGAATAATGAAGCTAGAACCATAGTCTTGGCTGGAATAATTATGGGAACAGTTTCCTTGGTTGCCCAGGAGTGCATACTGGTTGATTTCCTGGCCAGAGTGGAAACTATTAATGCAGTTTTATTTATTTAGGAACTCCTGAAACTGTGACATTCCCTTCACGACAAGCATTCAATGAAAATACACTTCAATCCTCAACACAATAATGCCCATCCTCATAATGCACATCTGACATTGGATAAAACTGAAAAGTTTGGCTGGGAATTGCACCCTTGTCCTTCCTACCCTCTGGACTTGGCCCCTTCAGACTGCTACCTGTGTGGACCCATAAATGTCACATTGTGTGCCAGCATTACAAAAATGTTGCAGCAGTCCTGCAAACCGTTCATGCATGGTTGCAAAATAATGAAACAGAGTTCTACAAAAAGCGGCATATTCAAGCTTGTGCAGCATTGGCAGAAATGCCTGGATCATTCTTGGGATTTCATGGAATAATAAAACAACATCTCCAGTAACCCAAGATGGTATATGCTTTTGTATATGCACTTTTGATGTAATATGTATTAAATGTGCTCATGACTTTTAGTATGGCCTACTTAACATTTACTATCTTTTCTTCTGTGTCTGTGTATTTCACATCAAATCAAGTGACTTAAATACAAAATAAAAGGTAACCTTTTCCTAAATATTGCAGGAATTAAGCCTGCAATATTTTTTGATCTGATATTCTAAAGAAATAAGATTAGGAAAGATATTAATATTGTGACATGCCACCTAAAAGCTGGAGAATGGAAGTCGAAGCAAATGTCCGTTGCCAGCCAACAGCTGGGTAAACACTGTCCCCTCAGTGGAGTCAGCCATTGCTAGGTAATGATTGGCTACACATGTTCTGAAGGTATGCTGTATACAAATACACAGTTTGCAGATATAGTAACGACAGTAATTACAATGGTTTCCAACACAACATGATCCCAAAAGAACAGAACAGAACCCTTCAAGGCAGTGTCTGCTATCAAGGCTGCCTGACAGTTACGACCAGGAATGAGCCATGAGTTCAGAAGCTCAGAAATAGAAGAAGGCAGAAATCAGACACTGAAGAGGTCAGAAGAAGTGAGAAGGCAGAAATGAAGTCTTTATTTTGTGTGTTGTAGTTACAGCAACCTTTAGAGTGTTATCATTGTTCATAGTTGCAAAGTGTTGTAGGTACAGTAAAGCTGAAAGTGTTATAATCAATTATAGTTCCACCTGGTGCATGTCCAATAAATCAACTAACCAGCCAAGCCCACATCTAAAGCCACTAATGCACGTGACAATATTGTATTCAAGAGGTACCCAGCTCTGCCTTGGATGGGTTGCTGCCTGTCCAGAAGAAGGCTTGCCATTATTTTCCTCATTCCCTGAATTCAAATGTTGGAACAGTACTTTGAAGTAAACCACAATCACCTCCTCCCAGATTAAATAATTTTCCTGGGGAGTAAAGTGCGGCTGGCGCGTAAGGCTCACAACCTTACCGCCATTTTTGAGCCGATTGTCTAGATAATGTGGGACCCTCAACGTCTCACAACCCTATGGGCCTTCATGGCCTGGTACAGGGATAGCTTTACTTTTTACTTACTTTATGTAATGCAAAGAGTTGGCACACTGTTGCTAATAACCCAAATATATGTCAGGATAGTATGATTTATAATCATCAGGACACTGGGTACATCTTCAGTATCATTATGTTTACAAAGAGCATAGGAACTTGCCTTTACATGAAATTGTTGTCTCAGCATACATTTTAAATCAAAATGTCAGTTACATGAAACCTAATTTTGAGACTGATGTTTAAAGCCCATGCCAGCACTGCGGGAATGACTTACCAAGCAACTATCAGGGCTGAATAACTTAACATAATAAGTGCATAATAAAATTTGGGTTAATTCCATCACTTGAAGCAAAGTCTATTCACTTTTAGTGCAGTGTCATTGAAACATTTATGGAGTAACATATATAGTGCAGTGAATACGTTAAGGTTTCCAGAAATGATGAAACCAGTCACAGAAATTCTGTTTTTCACTTCACACAATTACCATTGTTCCCTAGATTTTTGTTTTCACTGGTATCATCACTTGTGTGATCATCGTCATCCATTGTTAGAGTTGATGATTAAGTAAGCCTAGAAATTATAAGTGGGCCAAAAATATTTTGTTTTATTATTTAATATCTGCTGTCTCCATTATGTTTGTTTTATGTCACACAAAGGAAGTTTTGAAATCGTACAACGTTTTGGTTAATCTGTTGAATATTGTAACACAAAAGTGAAGGTGCCCCTCAGTAAACTCTTACCGCACAGGCTCCCCATACGTTAAATGCAGCATACTCTTTGTTAGGGTCGGCATCTCGGAGAAGGGCACAGCCACTCTGGAACTGAGTGTATCTGGTAATCCAGGTCACTCCAGTTTCCCCCCAGAAGAGTCAGCCATTGGCATCTTGGCAGCAGCTGTTGCTCGACTGGAAGAAAACCCACAACCATCACTTCTTGGCAAAGGACCTGAATCTGCAACTTTTAAATACCTGGCTCCCCATGTACGTAGCAGTATCACATCTAGATCCTGAAGGGTTCTGATGATGGTGTGTAACACTCACAATTACTCAGTTACACATTGCACAGAGTCAGAAATTACTTCTGCATGAACTATGAAAATGTCTAACATACTTATGAAACATACTTAAAATAGAATTCTTTTAGACTTGGCGAAACATACATATTTTTTTTGTATGATGAACCATTTTTGACCAATGTGACAAAGTTACATATTGGATCATCATGAACCAAAATTAAATTATCCTTTAAATATATATTGTTTTATATATATTTAGTAATTGTGGATATGAAACATGCAGACAAATTGATATCACTTCCCTGTCATACATTTGTCTTACATGATTCATACAAATAATTCATATAGTGATGTACTGAGCAATCATATGTGTCTGTTTTACTTATAACCACTCCCTAATAATTATATAATATTTGCAGTCATTGTTACTAGTCTAAGCATAATAGTTGCATGAAACTCTGAGATAGGACAGATATAATCATATGATGCTACATGTTTACAGCATAATGCTTCTACTTCGCATGGTGATTGAGCATATATAGGACATACAGAGGCGGGACAAAATAATGGAGACACTACAAATACTTTACACACTCCTTTATTAACCTGGTGTTGGGCTACATTTTGCCTTCAGTACAGCCGCAGTCCTTCTTGGTATTAACTTGTACAAGTTTTGAACAGTCTGTAGTGGAATTTGATAGCATTCTTCTTGAAGATTACCTTCAAGTTGCTTTAGAGATGTTGGAGGTGGGAACCTGTTCCTCATGCTAGTCTCCGAAACTGACCAGAGTGGTTCAGTGATGTTCAGATCTGGTGCTTGTGCTGACCAAGGAAGATGTTGAAGTGCACCTTCATGATCTTGAAACCATCACTGAACAGTTTCAGTGGTGTGAATGGGGGCATTATCATCTTGAAAAACTGCCTCAGAAATAATTTCTGGATCATGGGGTGCCCCCGATTACCCAGCCTGTCCACGTACTCCCTTGCAGTAATTCGGCCATGAAGGGCAATAATGGGACCAACAGAATACTGTACCACAATATTGCTGCCCAAACAATCACAGAACCTCCCCTGCATTTCACTTTTGGAACCAGGCATTCCGGAATGTAGGCTTCTTTGGGTTTTCTCCAAATGTAAACTGTTCTTGTGGTAGGCAACTGTGTGAAGTATTACTCATCTGACCAGATCATGCGCACATTTCCAGTGTTCAGATTTTATAGCCATGACACCATCGTTTATGTACCTGAGCATTACTTCCAGTAGTCAGAGGTTTAGCAACCAGAATTCTACTGTGAATGTTGGATTTGTGAAGCTCATGTCAGACATTTTTTGTTGAAACAGGGTCTTCATGATGAATATTCAGTTTGCTGTCACCTATTCTGCAGTAGGTCTGTGATTTTTCAGAAGAATTGATCTGAATATATGATGGTCTCTTTTTGTCAATGTTGATTTTCGCCCACTTTTCCTCTTCACTGATTCAGAAAATTATTACAAATTTATTACTTAAATACGAAATTGTTCATGCTTAGTGGAGCCTCTTGAGAGTACAGTTTTGACGTGTGTTATGGACAGATGCTATAATAACTGGATGCCACTGGGTAGGACCATATAAATAACTGTGTTTATTTCTCAGAAAATGGTATGAGCACTGACTGTACAGATGTCACAAGAATAATTAAAAGAAAAGAAAACTGTGAAAATTACAAACTTGGATATCCCAGGAGTAGCAGTCGAAGTGTTAAGAAAACTCTGTGTAAATTTTAAGCATGAAATGTGTTACAATTAATATTTTGCTGGACATTATCCATCATCTTGTCTATTCTAAAAACAGTCTAATTTCTATTAAAAAACACAACGTTTCGGGAACTGGATTCTGTCCCCGTCTTCAGGTAAAACCTACTCAGTTGGGTCCAATAGACAGAGCTAGCCCCTATCTCCGGACCTAGGTCTGTAGAATCAAGCTCAATTCTAATTGTGGTATCACATTACATTTATATTCTGCTTTAATCTGTAATCATAGAAACATTAGTCATAAGGATGATGCAGTGACATTGCTTTTGAAACTTCCTGTCTCCTTAGGTTTCTTTCTTTTATCGTCTTCTCTATAACAACTTGTGGCTAATTTCTGGCTTGATGGCTCGAGAAATGGAACGTGTGGCTCTCACTAATGCTTTCGTTCGCACTACCACTGCTATTACGGTGTTTCATGGCGGAATTAAGGTAATCAGTTTTTTCCATATGACTGGACAGTTTCTAATATGTATTGTTAATGATTTTGTTTTGTTTTTACTAATGTTGAAAAAGGAAAAAGCAAAATCAATCTATTCACAGCACATATCATAAATCAGCTATTTCTGCAGGAAGATTGAAGGGAGTACTTATAAAGAAAAATTGAAGATTTCTTAACATTCTTGAATGATTCCATACTTATGAAAATGTAAAAATTTATGTACTGGAACAACACATATGGAGATGTGTACAGCCTCACATTCAGTTTAGTCATTGACCATAAAACTGTGTATTAGCTATGCAGACTAGGTGACTGTAAACGAGTCCATAACTAAATATAAATCCTGGCCGCTGCTACATCTCTGTAAGTATCTATTCTCATATATTATTCTAGTGACCCATAATATGGTTAGAGACAATTGAAATGGGCTGCTCATAGTACTAACCAAGAACCATTTCCTTACAGACTTTTTGACACCCAACATTTCTGATACATAGTTAGATTATAAAGATCAACATGAGACACACACAAAGTCCAATATGAATACCATTGTTTTGAAAAAATACTAATTCTACTCTCTTTCATAGCATAAAACACAGTTTACATTTTATATACTATAAATATGAAGATGGGCCATTCATAAAAAAAGTTAGTAAAGCTGTCCCTGTGCTTAGTTAAGCACTATGCTATGAAGACATATGAGGGAGTGGAGGTACACATCATCTTTCTTGACCTCTGCACTGGATGGAGGTGAGTGGTCAGCTTCATGCCCCTGCCACTTTACCCCCTGGGAAAAGAGTTCCTGGTACCCATTGGATAGGAGACTGTGTGGGCTGCAGAGTCAGTCTGGATGCGCAAAGAAGAGAGATCTAGCAGTGCTGGGAATCGAATCCAGGCTGTCCAGCCCATAGCCTGTCATTGTAACAACTGAGCTATCCTGACTTCAGTCCATTCATAAACACAGTTAAAATTATTTCGATGGTATACAAACTCAATATTGACAGCATCATTAAGTAATTAGCATAAAAATGTGTTAAAATTAAAATCAGCCAAGATTAGGGTATAAATGTCTGTTATAAATTCATAAAAGACGTCTGAAATGGCATACATTTGATGTTGAAACATGTGGCCTTATTTGACATATATGAATTTGTTGTTTGTCTGAAACCTACGTTTATTTCTTACTGACAGAATGCAATATAAATCTTCATATAATTACATAAATACTAGAAATACTGTATGTATTTAGTGACTCCTCTAGCCATTGCACAGTTGCAACAAATTCTTATCTTCCTTTTATTGTTAATATTATATAACAAGATTAAATATAAACATCTTATTTCTCTTGCAGGATAATGTGGTTCCCCCATCAGCCAAAGCAGTGATCAATCACCGTGTTCATCCTTCTCAGACAGTGGCCGAGGTGATTGCATACGATCGTAAAATTATCTCTGATCCGAGAGTACACATCCGGGTGAAGACCTCCCGTGAAGCACATCCTGTATCTCCATTTGGGCAGGATTGCATTCCCTTTCAGATGATTGTGATTAGTATCAAGCAAGTGTTTACAGATGCTGTGGTTGTTCCAGGTAAATACATACAGTAGATGAATATTTATCACATCATAAATTCCTGTGTACACTGTGTTAGTTTTCTTATGAATTGGCACTAGCATGAGCTCTCATATGAGAAATGTCATATGTGTTCATATCTAGCATTCAAATTGTTTTCTTCAGATTTCAGTATGAGTTTTAATTTGGTTGAAATGGGAACACTGTATTTGATTTCAGTAGAGCATAAAGCATTCAGTTATGATGAGAACACGCTGCTAGCAATAGCATGGTGACAGTTTACTGCATGACTGTAGAGGATATAACACAAGGGTCTTCCCCGCATGCAACACTGACTCTCTCTCCTTAAACAGAACCGTCATTTCTGATCAATGTAAATTGGCAGTACATACTTAATGTATCTTATGAGGACTGCTGGATATGACCCTCTGTTGGCTTCAGGCATGCCTTATAGTGCATAAACAAGTTCTGCAACATTTCATGCTTGGAAACTGAAACAATTGCACATATTATGGCATGATGGTTTTCTTCACTCCATATCTGTATAATCTACATATTAATATGACCAATAATGTATGAAAGATAAGCAAGGGAATATTGATAAGCTGTGAATGGAACATTTACTTCTGCAGTTGATATGACAAGGACTCATTCACGCATTCGGCAAAAATGTTGTGGTCAGCACAGTAGCACGTGAAACCTCTTGTGCAAGTATTTTTATCATAAATCTCTGTTCATTACTCTTGCAGTCACATGCACTGCTCAGCTGTGAGTTTTCAAGCTGAATCCTTCATAAAAATGAAGACATACAGAAATTACAGTGTACAATGTATCGAAGCTTGTCAAGAAGTGATGGATTACAGGTTCAGATTGTGACAAAAAGAGACAGTTTAAGAGGGTTGTGCTGACTGAAGAGAAAGTTAAACGTGTTCAGACACAGAGTTGTTCAGTGCCTGCAGATCATTAAAATGCTTGGCACAAGGCTGTGGTGTTCGATTGGGATCTGTGTTCGCAGCCACAGCATGTTAACTATATATGATGACAGATTTTAAACACTCCTACACATTTTCTTAGAATTATATATTATGATAATTGAGATAATACAATTGTGCAAACTAAGTTTATGTGTGACCATTTTCAGGATTTTAAAAATTTGTATTGTGCCAAAATGCAGAGAAGTTGGCAGTTACTGAACATAGGATTGTGTGTGTGTGTGTCTAAAGTTAACTAAATACCAATGATTGAAGATAGCACAGACTTGTAAACCCATGGGGTAAAGAGTAAAAGAAAGACAATGGATGCTCTAGAAGAGGATTTTACAGTTTGTACAGACAGTATTTATTTTTATTGCTAGTGGGGTGGGACTAAGTCCCTTGTACTGCAGCCACTTCTGGCCTATTGTACCAGCCCCAGGTGGTAGGTGAGGGTGATTTTTGAGCAGTTGGTGGAATGAAGATTGGCAGGGAAAACCGAAGTACTCAGAGAAATCCTGCCCCAGTGCCACTTTGTCCACCATAGATCCCACTTGAACAGATCTGGGATCGAACCCGGGCTGCCACGGTGGAAGCCAGCGACTAACCGCTTGAGCTTTGGCACAGCCACCTTGTACAGACAGTAAGTTTCCAGGTCATGAAGGCAAGAAGAATACCGAAAATGTCTCTTCTTAATTAATATTATGATCTGTTGTAACCTATTCTTATCATTGTGGTGTATAACAGGTTACAGCAAAATCAATGTAACCTTCTTGTACACAACAAACTATGACACACCTGCCAGCTTCTTTGATTAAGGTGTTCCTACCAAAACTGTGAATGCAGTTCTCTTTTCTCCCATGCATGCTATGTGTTGTGCCAATTTCATCCTTCTTTATGTGGATATCCTAATAATATTTGGTAAGGACACAAAATTTGAAGCTCCTCAGTATACAATTTTCTTCGGCATCATTTTTGCCTGCTATAATCAAATATTCTCCTCAGTGCCCATTTCTCAAACATACTTAGTCTTTGTTCTTCCTTTATTGTAAGAGATCAAGATTCATACTCATACAAAACTACAGGTAAAATTATAGTTTTGTGTGTTTTAATCATAATACAATGCAATGACCATTCAATCTATAAGGACATTTATGGAAACTTAATTTAGTATTAATTTTAATTGTTTAATGATGCTGTTGGTATTGAGGCTGTATAGTGTCAAGACTTAATTTAAATCCTCTGATAATTAACACTTACAAAGCTCTCCAGAAATGTAATCCTTCTTCTATAGCTTCCCACCCACACACTGAAACCTCAAATTCTATTGCACTAGGGGTCAGTGTCATCATTCGCCAGATTCTGATTCTGATTGAACTTAAGTGAAACTCAGTACCCTACTTTATGTTTCCTTCTCTCGTAGCTGTCTTCATTGCCAACACTGACACACGGTGGTACTTAAGTGAAACTCAGTACACTACTTTATGTTTCCTTCTCTCGTAGCTGTCTTCATTGCCAACACTGACACACGGTGGTACTTAAGTGAAACTCAGTACACTACTTTATGTTTCCTTCTCTCGTAGCTGTCTTCATTGCCAACACTGACACACGGTGGTACTTAAGTTTCACTACAAATCTGTACCGGTTCCTGCCAACTGTTGTCATGCCAGAAGATGTCAGCCGTTACCATGGAAACAATGAGCGTATATCAGTCCAACACTACCATCAGGCTGTCAGCTTCTATTACCGTGTTATCAAGAATGCTGATGTGTTGATTGACCAAGTACCAGCGTCCACTGTCAACAATGGTGATGAAGAATTATAAGTAATTAGTAAAAGGATGTGGCTAAAATACAAATGTGTAACTTTTGTGGCAAACAAAATTAGCTTCTTTAATTTATCTCAATCCCCATTTGAAAAGGTTTAAATTAGGTATAATATGCTGACATCATGGCACTGTAGTTATTATGTTTGAAACCTGCACAGCTGTGATCAGCATGAGATGCATATGTCTTAAGCACCTGGGTGCTTTACAGTATAACCTGGCAAAGCGCTGAGCCGACTGGTTTGATGGCAATAAGATATGATATTTTGAAATGTACAAGAAAGAAAACAGATGCGCCTAAAATCCATAAAACTTGACAACTGAAACAAAGAAGTGTGTTCGTTTTGAATTCAGGCATTATGATTTAAATTTAAAAACCTTTTGTTCAAGGAATTTTAAGACCATCTTTCTTCTCCTTTTCGCCGAATTTGATAACATTTTAAATTACATACCCATTTTGGCCCCACAACGCTTCACCAATGAGAAGTCATGGTGTACTGGCTATGAAAATGGCTGCACATGTAAAGTAACAGTTATGTTATGCATGAAACTTCTCACCATAACTGTTCTTCATTTTGGCAGGTTATATACACAGCAGTATGATAACATCTCACAAATAACAGCTCTGATAGAGTTTTGAGAGCATGTTCAGCCCTATTATTATTTTATTGTTAGTGGGGTGCGACTAAGTCCCTTGTACTGTGGCCACTTCTGGCCTATTGTACCAGCCCCAGATGATAGGTGAGGGTGATTGTGGAGCAGTTGGTGGAATGAAGATTGGCAGGGGAAACTGAAGTACTCAGAGAAAACCTGCCCCAGCGCCACTTTGTCCACCACAAATCTCACTTGACCAGACCCGGTATCGAACCCAGGCTGCTGCGGTGGGAAGCCAGCGACTAACCGCTTGAGCTATGGCTCTGCCTTATGTTCAGTACTAACTAAACACTTTAGAAACATGTCAGCCATATATCTACCATAAAGCAAAATATAGGGTTTACAGAGTTGACATGGAAGTTTGTAAGTTTTTTAGTGTTGTGAAGACTATGGGAGGCAGCATACTTGTCTGGATATTGGTAATTCACTTGGTAGTATATTTTGTTACTGTGAAGTAGCCAGTTTGCTGGACCACAGATTTACTTTTTCAGTTCATTCTTAAATGGTTGACTGTGAGCAGGCTGCAGGGAAATGAATACATTGAGTAGACCACAGCCAACCAACTGCTAACTACAGCATTAGGAACAGGAACCAAGAAAATGTTCTTCCTGTGAACGGAAGGGCAACCTTTTACTGCCATTTTAATATTCATCAGTCTGCAGGATTGAATGGAGACTGCATGTGCTAATGAGCTCCAAAGCTTGAAGATTTCTCTCCATGGAATCTGAACGTATGTTGCATTAAGATGTCACATTAGTTTTCTGTTCATTTATCCCACCTTCATTGATGGATCTCTTATTTCTTATGTTTATTATATGTGATACATATATGTTGCTGAAAGGCTGAACCGGTTTCAGCTTCTTTATTTGGACTTCAGCCATTTTAGCTTCCCTGTTCTCTCATTTAAATACACACATATCAAATAACCTTCCACAAGTTGTAATTCTTATGCTGTTTACTCATTTATTAACGTGGTTTCAGTCAGTGGTGGCAGAGATGTCTGATTAAGGGGAGAGTGAATATGGTCATATTATTAAAATTTCTAATTTTATATTTTTGAAGGCCTGATGAATTTCAGTTAAAGGAAATACTGAGAATTTTAACACTGCATTGTACTTAAAGGAAACTATAAGGTTGTTAGTGCAGAATTATAAATACTAGAAATTAAATTCTATTAGCTTGCTATAAGTAAGTGGATGTGTTTCAGAGAACAGAACTTCAGTTCATCTTGTATACATTGTAAGGTTGGTTGTGAATGAAAACATATACATACTTTTGGCAACCAAGGTGAGTATGATACATGCTGGCTCAGTTCACCAGTCAGACAAAAATTGTACAAACAAGACATGTTTCTCAAAGAAAGAAGCCATGCCTGCCTGTGCCATTTCATACTGAACTTTTCCCAACATC
Source organism: Cryptotermes secundus (assembly GCF_002891405.2). NCBI lineage: Eukaryota > Metazoa > Arthropoda > Insecta > Blattodea > Kalotermitidae > Cryptotermes > Cryptotermes secundus. The sequence goes on from NW_019738873.1 coordinate 1,638,994, forward strand.
TTGGTATGTAAGACTCATCAGTGTTGCATTAACTTTTAGCTTACAGCATTTAATTTTACTCATGGCTGTGGGAGCACACAGTAGTGATTGACAGACACAATCCTTGTTCATGAAAGTCTTTGTATGGTGTGTGCCATAAAGACTTGTTGGCTCTCAAAGTCTGTGAACTGACACAGGAAATTGTTTCTTCCTTGTGGCTTGCATTTTGTGTTTCTTTGGCATCTATGGAATAACATTGACTTCCTCTAACACCTGCCAACAGAATGGAAACATGTTCATAGTACATGATTTCTAATACTTCATTAATAATATCATGAGATAAGTAGTTATTTAATTCAAAATTGTTGTATGTTTTGGAAACAGGAAACAGAATCTGTTGTAAACTTCTTCCAGCATCACCATGTCCTCTTAGGGCAATTCCTTGATGTACCAAACATCATACAATAACGAGAACTTTGATTAATATATGTCTTTTCTCTTCCTCCTTGGAAAAGGAAGATGATATCTAAGTCAAACAAGTCTCTTGAATGTGATCTTTGATTTTGTAAGTTACCTAACTAAGAGAGGAAGGGGATTCGTGAGCTTGAAACTTGTTGAAAGTTTTTTCCAATAGGAACTCCCCCTTAAATGACTTCATCATGCCTACTCCTTCATGGATTTCTTACCATGCCATCCTCAATTGCTTTGTTGTATCAAAATGAAACAGCTTGTGTTTACTGACGCAAGAAGCTAACCCAAGAGTGTCAAAACTGCCTTCCTACCTTCTCAGCAGTAACATTTTTTAAGACATATGGTTCCTTACACCACAGTCCCTGTACAAAGCAGGACAGTATTTGCTACAAATGTCACTTCTGTCTCTGCCTTTGCCAGCAGAATGGAGGTAGCTGTCATTTTCGCTGAATAACTCGCAGCTGTTGATGATGGATATGTCTCAACTGCTCAGTATGTAGAAAGTTTTCAGGAGAGCTAACTTCACCGTTAGTGTAGGCATATCTGATTTTGAAACTATTACCCACAGTGCAAAAAACGTTGTCATTTTTCTCACTTCACTATGATCACTGATAATACTTCGGCTATAAGTTCAATGAATTTACATGCTACAGGGAAATTTTAAACACAAAAAAACACATAATTGTCACTGTGATTATATATATTACATATTCCATATATTTTTCATTTCATGCATCCTGTTGTGTTACAGTATACAACCTCTTTATTGCAACCGTCACAACACAACAAATATCAAGATCAGTGCCTAGTTTCGGCTATCAATAGCCATCATCAGGCAAATACATGGTTAACATATATACACCACTGAACTGCAGTACTAGTAAAATTGGATACAATACTATTAATTACATAAAAAAAACACTTGACGTAAAAACACAATAAGTCAGATTATATAAAACAGAAGTTATAGTATAAAGCAACAATAAAATTCTTAGATTTTAGAAGAAAACATTGTTAGAACTATTCTAAATAATAATAACGACCCACTAAATACCATACAACTAACACAAAGACCCTCCACTTAAAATACTATGCTTAAAAATAAATGGACCGTTGTTTACATTCCATACAGAACGGACAATACTTTGTAAGATGAGGCACCGACTAAACAGTAATATACGTACCTATATCTTCAATACCAAAATCAATTGTTTATTATAACAAAAGTCCATACTATTACTTTCATATCATTTTCAGATTAACATCAGTTTACTACATCTACATCACGAGCCTCCTATACAATTTTATATGCAAAAAAAAAATTATAGAATATTCCAATTTGTCCATGGGAACGCAACGAAATTACAAAACCAACAACTGATTCGATGATGTAAAACATCAATCGAAGAATTTTATTCTTGTTTTATAGTATGACTTCTGTTTTATATAATCTGATTCATTGTATTTTTACGTCAAGTGCTTTTTATATAATTAATAGTATTGTATCCAATTTTACTAGTGCTGCAGTTCAGTGGTGTATATATATGTTAACCGTGTATTTGCCTGATGATGGCTACTGATAGCCAAAACATGTAGCAGAGCCGAAACCAGGCACTGATCTTGATATTTGTTGCGTTGTGACGGTTGTAATAAAGAGGTTATATTCCATATATGTTATGTTATATATGCTGCATTCACACAAATTTCATTCCAATAAAGTAAAATTTTCAGGACAGGAAACACACCTAACACACTGAGCACTGAAATATGCCGCTGACTGACATGAATAATTAAGTTCACAAGATTCCAGAAATTGCAGTGACATCTGCCAAGTAAGTTCTGAATGCTAAAGACTGTGCTTCATGTATTGTATTGTGACATGTTGCGCAACGGAGGACCCCTACCTCCCCAGGGGCACGTGGTGGTAACGTAGCGCTCTCGTAACAGGCGAGTCTTTGCCCCGCCACTCTCCCCGCGGTAAAGTGCCGAGCGGAGCCGAAGTTAGCCGAGTCCCAGCATCCTGGTAGCTATGCAACGCGAGTCAACAGCGGTGACGTCACCAAGGGGTACCGCGGGTTGCTAGGCAGCGCGGGTAAACAGTGGTTGCGAGAGACGACGGTAGTAACAGCGGTACACAGCGTTGCTAGCACGACGGCACCAGACAACAGTGGTGCCTATTACGTGGCCGTTTTCTGTATTGTCCAAACGAGGCTACATAAGGAGCAGCGAAGGCTATTCACAGTTAGTCCTCGAGTTACCTCCGAGTTAGCCAGCGACCAGTCAGTTGTATTCTGGCATTTGCAGTGTAGTATTTGTGATACTGCAGATAGCAGTAATTGTGAATCTGTAATTTGGGTGATTGTAAGTGCGAATGCGAAATAAAATTCGCTATAGCAAATACGGCGTGAAGTTATCGGTCGCGTTATACACCCAATACGCGACAGTATATATGATCACTGTTCAAGGCAATAACCTTGACCTTTGGAAATTTCGCTCTTCTTGTAGCAGGATATAAAGATTGGGGGGGGATGCCAGTTACTGCAAGACACTCAAGTTCCTGGTAGTTCTGAAGGGCCAACTTCCAACTTTGTTTTAGTTTTAGATAATGCAGTGTATCACAATTTTCGGCCCAACATAGCATTGACATTTTCATTCTGAACATAGGTGCCTGGAAATTGCATGTACACGTACGTGTATTGCAGTAGATTAGTGGCTAGAACTTCCAGCTGACCTTGACTTTTTCTTGCTTCTTCTCCCTCTCCATCATGCAACCACAACTTGCCAAGCTTCATGCTAAACCTTGTAAGGATACACGACTAGTGGAGACACAAGCATGCAAACTTCAACAAAAACAACCACCACAGTTCTTACAGCATAAACATCAAAATACCAGCTTAGTCAATCTTTCTTTCATGAGATGCCAATAAACGCCTTGATACATGTATGATTACTGGTGCTCATACTCCACATAATTTTATTTTATTTCATTCCTAATAAATGACAGACAGTTGTATTTATGAGCATTTTATTTTCATAAATTATTGAAGGATATACCCCACATCAAATATTATAGGCAGGCTTAAACCACTCTTTCCCTTAGGCTCTGCCACCTCTGGTTTTATTTTAGTAAGCTGATAACTGTTGTGTTGCATTTGGCAGTATTTGAAAATATACTGTGCATGTCAGATTTATTTATTTAAGTAACATGCAGTATTTACATTCCTTTTTATCCTATCATTTTCTGTTTTGTTTAGGCTACTTTGTTATGGAATTCTGGCAAGTAAATAATCATAAACAAAGTTCATTATGTTAATATTTATAAATGTCTGAAATTTGTTTATGCAAGTAAAGAGTGTGAATGATAAATTTTTATTAAAATATTATGCTGAATTGCTAGAAATCCCTATTTCAGGATTCTGTATTTGTCTTTATTGTCGGCATCCTGTTGTGTGATACAGCTTGTTTCTTTTAGCCGCCAACACAACAGTTTATTTTTCAAATGGAACCAATCCAATATTGCTGTACTAACATTAGTTTCATTTTAGCATCTGCTACATGTTTCAATTCATGTTTGGATTATCATAAAGCTTAATATGTCTTAAATATGTCACTTGTTGATTTCCCCTAACATGGATACATGTTAGTATTATTAACTGCAATACAGGCATAGCATCCAATAACAGGAAGTAAAACATTCATGCAAAAGAAGCATACAAGCACACACTCCAAAGAAAATATAACATTAATTATGATACTACATAAGAAAATCAGGAAGACAAATGTATAGTACCAGTAACAACAATAGTACATGAGTAATCATCCATAACATGTAAAGTAAACATTAACAACAAAACTCAGAAGATATTATCAATCTCTAACATATGACAAGCATCACAGAAACCCACATCATATCAACAAGGCACAAATACTAATTTAAATAATTTTAGCCCTAAGGTTAACTATAATATCAAAACACCAACATGTGTTATGACGAGACATAGAAATCAATGGATTTTAAGAAATAATACTAGTATGCATCAATATTAGGACAATTCAATAACAAGGGACATATTTAAGAAACTGCCTTATTATGATCCAAATATGGATCGAAACATGCAGCAGCTGCTAAATAAAACCATTGTTAATACAGTGATATTGGATTGGCTTTATTTGAAAATAATTGTTATGTTGACAGCCAAAAACAAAACACATGCTGTGTTTGATTATGAAGAGTGATTGTGTTTCCTCAGTGAATATATGATTGAGCCTAAGATGACTGTACTGTACATACAAGACAAATTTACTTTGCTTTCTCAAAATGCTATGAATAATGTAACAGCGGAAGATTAAGGACATATACTATTCTTTTATTAATTACTTTACACTGGCAGAAATATGCAACATGGATCATTGTACCAAGATTTTTGTGTGCCTTAAAGTGATATTCAAAATTGACTTGTGTGGCATTATTCAGTTTCACCCTACAGATCATTTTCAAGTCTGCTATATGCCAAAATAAGTTGAATTATGAACTGCAGCATTGCAATGGATAAATGAGCTCAGTTTTTTAAATGCTTGCCATTAATTCATGGCTTTGCCACAAGTGATAAAAGGAGTTAATAAGTTTTGTAATGGAGTAAAGTTAATATAATGACCAAAATGAAAGATAAAACTATACATGTTCAATAGTGTGGGCCATACAAATAAGTAAGCCAAATTCCAGACCAAAGAGACTTTGCAAATTCTCAGGGTACAATAAACAAATGGGTGGGAGAGAGAAGGACATAGAAATGTGGCACTTGTCTTCACCCTGTGAGAAAAGAGAGTATGGGCCCTGTTCCATCAGATACACCAAAGAATGTAATTTAATTCATTATCTTGGTTTTGTTTTAACCCATCATTTTTATTTAAATGAAGTTTAACACTAAAGTCTTGAAATGCAATCGAGAGAGATTTAAATCTTTTTTCTTTATCACACAGAATGTAATTAGTTGCTGCAGTGTACAGTTGGTCTTCAGTAAGTTGAACAAGTTGAAATATATAAAATATCTATTTAAAGAGGAGGAAATGGACGTATTCTGGGCTCAAAGTGCCTTTTCTTTTGACTACAACTTTAATGGCCTTTCAGCCTACTACCACACTGCAAACAGACTCGTATTTCTTATTTTACTGCTATTTTGGTTAGTTCATGAAATAATGTTTGATAAAAAGGAATTGAATTTTTTTTTTCAATTCCAGTGAACATCCTATTTAGCTAAATGAGTAAGCATGTGGTAGACCTGAAATCTTGTGATGAAATTTGTGAGTTTACTTTGGTTAGTCATTAGTTAAAGGTATTTACACTTCACAAAAGGCAGATTTTTGACATAGAAGAGATTTCACAAAAATAAATTCCTGCTGTACTTGGTAGTGCTTTGCACATACTTCCTGGTTTATGTTTCATGATGAGCTACAAGTCTATAGCTGTTAGTGTGATCATTGTTGGCGAAGAGCATAATATAAATTCACTAGTATAATGTGTGGTCACTTTTGAAGGAGGTTATATTTTCTGTTTATGAGAAATTTATTTCAGAAATTGTAGTGAATATATAACTGTCTGAAATAATATGCAATAGACTTCCTAGTTTCTCCACAGTTTTGCTGTACTTTTACTTTCTGCATGCATTGAACTACCTGCTGTGACAAGTAATAGATTTTATAGTATAAAGAATCAAATGAATGAAAATATTGACAAAATTGTATGACATTAATTTGATGTCTCATCATCAGTCATACATTACTCATAAGTTTGGACGTTCAGGCCTGTTCAACTCGATGTAATATGAAATGTATTAATTTCATTGTAATTAGAATGACTGCCGCTTTGTCCACTGTGATATTAGTAACTATGAAATAGTCCTTCTAATGTATCAAACCTGGTTACAGGCTGAGTGAAGTGTGCTTGTGTGTATATGCTCAAGAATCCACCAGGTATAAACCTGCATTTACAGTCAAGTTTGTAGTCATGCATATAATGAGCCTGTTTCATAGTTAGGTTCATACTGTCAAGACAGAAATATTTATTTGTACATAATTTGCTGTATATTTGTGTATAAATTTATGTTAAGTAATTCTGTTGTTTGTGTAAACTGTTCAGAAAGTCTGGGAAATATAATTTTTCTCATATTCAAAACATATTCACCATATTCTTCTGGAATCATTTCTGTTTTATATGAATCATTGAATGAAAATTCCCCAGTGTCTCCTACTTCTACATCCTTTCCTTTTCACTTTCTCTGTCAGCTTATTCCCTGTTCCCTTGAAGCCTTCTAGTACCTGGCTGAACCATCTTCTTCTGGACTCTGCCATAGATATTTTTCCTTTATGTAGTAATTGTAATGTCCTTTTCATCATCCTTACTCCATTACTTTTACATTTCCAGATACCTGTAATTACCTCTCATTTACTTTACTAACTAACTGTGAATTCCATGACTATTGAAGAAATCCGTCTTCTGGGATGTGGGGTCATGTAGATATTGTATTAACCGACATTTCGGAGGAACGTATCGCCTCCATCTTCAGGGTAGAAGAAAAATATCCACGAGCGTGTGCAGCTGGTGACAGACAGACAACCCTGCACCACATCCCAGAAGACAGCTTTCTTCATAGTCACCACCGTGAAAACCTCAAATCACATGATTATTGTTATCATCATTGTCGTTATCAACTTCATCTTCATTACCATTGGTAAAACTGCCATTTTTTGAGCCATAACGTTCCTTAGAAGATTGTACCAAATCTTTCTTGAATTAAACATCTGGTTTTCACTTCTTTGGGTTTAGCAACAATGATTTTCTTCATAGAGAAGGGTCATCAGCCTTGTGTTCAAGTTCTCGAAAAAATTTATTTTTAATTCTATCCCTTCTTGTTCTTTCCTCAGTAATTATAAACAATTTAATATATACTTGTTGATTTTTTTTTTCTGTTTTTGTCTATTAGGGTCTGTGTTTCACCCTTAAAATATAACTGTGAGTTAAAGATAAATTTGATAGTGTTATCCTGCTTTGTTTTGGAATTTCTCCATTTCATTATATTCCTTTGATGATCTGATAGAATTTAGAATTATTTTGTATTCTATTTCGATCTCTCCATCAATTTTCCATTTTGAATATATTTTACTTCTAGGCTAAATATGTCCACCTCTTTAATCATAGTATCATTAATGTATTCCAGTAATTGTGTCTAGATTAATTTGATTTGTTTCATTCTGGTCCGTCAAACTAACAATTACAAATATAAATCTCTCCGTCCAATGTGACTTGTAAGTTTTTTACTACATGAAAACTTAACACCCTTACATGTTTCGGTCTCTGCAGACCATCTTCAGAGGGCAAACATCACTACAAATAGGAAACCACCATCACATAAGTTGTTTAGACATAAAGTACGTACACTTATATGCTACAATGCATAGTACACATAATAGAACATTTCACAAACACAGCAGTTTCCTGGGAATGGAAAGTTTTTAAAAAATTATATAAAATTTCTTGATGCTAATTAAAAATTTTTTTGTATTGTCAGTATTTAAAATTTGTAAACCATGCAGGCTCATGTTCGTCCTCCCATCGTCTCTCTTGTATGGGGCAGATATTGTGCCACCTGGCTATCTTGATGTGGAGGTTCTTTATATCGTCCAGGGTTTGCTCGTGGCTGCTGTGCTGTTTTTAATTAGCATCAAGAAATTTTATATAATTTTTTAAAAACTTTACATTCCCAGGAAACTGCTGTGTTTGTGAAATGTTCTATTATGTGTACTATGCATTGTAGCATATAAGTGTACGTACTTTACGTCTAAACAACTTATGTGATGGTGGTTTCCTATTTGTAGTGATGTTTGCCCTCTGAAGATGGTCCGCAGAGACCGATACGTGTAAGGGTGTTAAGTTTTCATGTAGTAAAAAACTTACAGGTCACATTGGACGGAGTGATTTATATTTGTGATTGTGTCTAGATTCATTGAAATTCTTGTATTCACTTTGTTCATATTAATTTTCAATCCATATTTTTGAATAATTAGTTTTCATTCATTTAATTTCTCTTGATTTTCCTTTTTATCTCTTCCATAAAACAACACATTATTTCATATACTTAAGTTTTCATGTCTGGTCTTTGGTCTTTCCTCTGACATGCTTAGCAATGTCATCCATGATGGCATAATATAATTTTGTTTCAACACAATTACATAGTCACTCTGTGTTAACTTCACTCTGTTGTAAGAATTTTCATACTTTGTAAGCTTGACCGTACTTTTCTCTCTTCATACTGTCATATACTTTCTCAAAATAAGTGACTGCAATTACCATATCTTTGCCACATTCCCAGGGTTTCTCAGTTAAGTGTCTGATATCAAGAATTTCTCCCAAAATGTATGTTGCTTGTCACTGCATGGCTATACAATTTCTTGTCTTTAGACAAAATTCTATCATTGTTTTTAACAGTAAGTGAGAAGTGTTATTTCACTGTTGTTATGGCATATTTTCTGGTCTCCTTTCATACATGTTAGAACTGTCCCTCCCAATTTCAATCAATTTGGTATCGCATTTTATTGCCAGATCTTCCTCGTGCATTCCTATTGGTCCTGCTGCTTTTCTCTTGTGTATTGTCAATTCATAATCTCCTGGGACTTTGTTATTTTTCATTCTTGGAATGGTGATTTTGATTTTCTGTATATTTCCTGTATTTGTTTGTTCAACTATACTTACTTCTTTTCTCATAGTTACTTTGGTCATGTAAGTATGGTCTGCATTTAGTAGTTCCTTACATTAATCTTTCACTCTTTCTGAATATGTATTCTTCTATTGTTTATATTTCTTTTACATTTAGCTTACATATGTATGTGTATGTTGTACAATTCTTTATTGGAGTCCGTCATAACACAACAACATAATGGTCAAGATTAAGATTAACTAGTTACATGTTTCAGCTTTTTAAAGCCATCATCAGGCAAAACACATGATTACTATTTTCACACACCACTGGCCTGAAATTTCATTGTCATAGTAAAGCTGGATACTTGATAACTATTACATTATAAAATACATGGTATAAAATTACAATGAATTATAAACTTATTATAAAACGAAAGTTATGGAGTAAAATATGGTTAATGACTCTTAATATGATGTGTACATATCATGAAGTCAGTTGTTGCAATATTGTTATATTCCCGCAGACATAACGGTATATTCAGGACTTGTATACACATATAGTAAACTGCTTGTAATTGGCCTCTGTGCTGTCAAGTTTGCATCTAAATAAACGTGAATTGAATTAGGATGTTGAGCTGCCACACGAATAAGTAAGAATTGGGTTATTGTTGTTATTATTAACTTCTATGTGTGTATGTATGGGTATTGTTCTTTTCGCACCACATAATAGCATAACCATTCAAAATTATTTTATTTTTCTCACCTGTTAATGCTAACTTTAATCTTTCTTGGAATTATTGTTAATTTATTGCCATTATACAGTATAGACTTTCTTATTTGTATTTGTTTTTTAGTTACTTTGTGTATTTCTATGTACTCATGTCAACTTTGTTATTGGCCTCTGTGCTGTTAAGTTTGCATGTAAATTATTATTATTTCATTCTTTATTATTTATGTGCTGAGTGAACAGCTACAAGGCAAATTACATACACAGCACAGTGTATATGCAGGTAATTACATTACGAAACAACGCTACATAAATACAAAAGTCACACAACAATAAGAGAAGTAATAGAAACATTAATACTGATAATATGTAATAACATCAATAATTCAGGCTCCACCGCAATAAGGCCACTGTTGATGTAATCACACCAAAGGAGCAAACCAATATATACTATGCAACCTGTGTAACATATACAATAACATTTAGAAAATGGTGATTTAACTGGTGCCATCGTGACATCCATGATGCAAAAAGAAGCGAAAAAAAGTATGTATAACATATGTTAATACTCTGGAAAGGGACATTTTAATAAGTAATTTTTAAGAGTACAAATGACAAAATATATTTAAGAAACAGAGATTTTGTTCCAGCTACATCTGCGTCCCTATATACATCTATTAGCAGCTGAAGCGCGTTTAGCAGGAAGAATATTTTTGCTATAATTCCTGACATTGAACATAGAAAAGTCTGTGATATACTGGACCAGGAACTCCAATGTCCAACAGTTTCCTGATCAGAAGGACAAATCTTAGGGATACAGTAAACGTGAGTAATATAATAATAATAATAATAATAATAATAATAATAATAATAATAATAATTGAAGTGGGATGCCATCATTGTTGATACCCTGTCCCCCAGTTGTGGGTATTGATGTGGTTATCAAGGACCCTGAGTTAATAGCATTTGCCTCTATCTCAGTCCTGTGAGTGGTGCCACAGTCAGCGTCTTGTTTTGAACATATCCCATAGCTTGTCTAATGAGGAACAAATAAAGAAAAGGGGAAACCTCCATTATAATTCTTGGACTGCCTTATTCCGTGTAATTCAGCTGGCGATGATCACTTGTTAGAAAATGGACGTGAGGGCGTCTTAGTAATAACAAAACTTCCCAGACAGTAGTGTAGAAAAATATAATATAATCAAGAGTATAAAGCAAAAGTTCCTCTGTCCCACCTCCACCCCAAAGATAATTGCGTTATTTTGTTACAAGGTTTGGCTTGTCTTCCAGAACTGCAGCGACCTTACACCCTGTTCTTTCATTCAGAATTACCTCAATCAGGGACATGATACACAGAATTACTGGGTTCTCGGACTTTTTCCATCATCCGGAATTCTAGGTAATAGAGGACACGACGTTTCGGAAACTGGATCTGAAGACCTGAGACGGAAATAGATCCAGTTTCCGAAATGTCGTGTCCTCTATTACTTAGAATTCAGGATGATGGAAGAAGTCCAAAAACCCAGTAATTCTGTGTCGTCCACCATCGTCAGAACCCTTTAGAATCTACAGGGACATAATATTGAGCAGTCTTCGTTGAAATGCTCCACGCTCTTCCTCAAGGCCATTAGGTCTGCATCTGCACGTTCTAAGGCAGACATTAGATCTCTCTCTTCCTTCAAGCTGTCTATTTGACCATCCGCTGGCAACTCCTCTTCTTTAGGGGAACCATTCTTTAAGCAGCGAGACATTTTCTTAATCAATGGATTGTCTTTCATGGTAGTTATGGCAGATTTTATTTCTTTGGGTACTGCCAAATTGTGCAATTCTTTGTGAATACTTCGCGATACTCTATCTGAAGTCATTTCGGTTCCTTTTGAGAAATTCTCGACTTCAGCCTCATTTTCATCTACATTGTGTATTTTGCTTGTGCAGGGAGTTTCTGCATCCTCAGCCGCGAGTTGTTTCTGCGCATCTTTGCCCTGTAAACAATTAACATCACACGTCAGTGGCGTACCGAGGCTCTCATTACCTTACGTTTAAAAGCCACAAATTAACTCAAGCAATATATAAGTGTACGTTCACGGCAGACACCTTACTTGATACTGTGACGTGTATACCCACTGTTAGGCAACGGCTCGGTAAACACATTCGCGTGGAAAGTAAAACGCGCACAACAGCAACGGATCAGTAAATACGTATCCTTAATAATCGAAAATATGTTTTCTGCATGGTCTGTGCAAAGTGGTATAAAGAAGTGTTCAGCAGCATAGTTGTCAGAAGTTGAGAGAGTTCACTTGAAGAAGGGTTTATTTGAAAAAGTTACTGTTGAGTACTGGAGATGGCAGTCGAAGGTGACTGAGGAGAAATGAGTCAGACTATGCAAAGAATTCTTCATTTGTAAGTTGAAGTGACAGTGAGACTGTTGTAAATCCGTTGGCAGGATATAACTTGTGAAGATTGAGAATCATAATGCTTGTGTAACGGTGAGACACAATACAAGTATTGTGTTTTCGGGCATTATTCATTTTCCTAGGGGCCACGCGGTAGCGTAGTTGGTTGAGGCAGTAGGCTACAAGCCGGAAGGTCGCGGGATCGAATACCGATGATATTATTTGATTTTTCAGTTGACCTAATTATTTCAGCCGTATTATGGCCCTGGGGTCGACTCAGCTTCTAATAGAAATGAGTACCAGGAATCTCCCTGGGGGCAAAGCGCGGCCGGCACGTAAAGCTGACAAAATTATCGCCATCTGTGAGCCGATTATCTAGAAAATGTGAAAGCCTCGATGACTCACAACCCTGTGGGCCTTCACGGCCTGTTACAGGGATAGCTTTACCTTTATCCATTGTCCTGTTCTTATTTAAAACACAGAGTTTAGGAGACTGGATTCTGTCTCCATCTTCAAACGAAACCTACTCAGTTGAACTCAACCGATAGAGCTAGTCCCTATCTCCCTATCTATTTTTGTGTGCGTCTTTTGCTATCGAAAGCAGGGCCAGAGAGTGAAGTGGATAGTCACTCTAAAACGTTTTCAAGCGTAGGAACGACTCATACATGTTGAATGCTGAGAGCATAGTGCAGAGAATTACGAATTTTCCTTTTCAGTTGATTCCTGTCAACCAATATAGAAACCATAAAGAAAAACACACAAGCATTAATTGACGCAGGTAAGGAGTTTGGTCTAAAAGTAAACACAGAGAAAACTAAGTATATGTTGCTGTCTCGTCACCAAAATTCAGGGCAAAATCATGACATAAAGGTAGGAAACAGATGTTTCGAAAATGTGGCACAGTTGAGATATTTGGGAACGACTATAACAAATCAAAACCTGATTCAGGAGAAAATTTAGAGGAGACTGAACTCGGGTAATGCTTGCTACCATTCAGTCCAGAACCTTTTGTCTTCTCGTCTGTTGTCCAAAAACATAAAAATTTGAATATACAAAACTATAATTTTGCCTGTGGTTCTGTATGGGTGTGAAACTTTGTCTCTGACATTAAGGGAGGAACATTGACTGAGGGTGTTTGAGAACAGGGTGTTGAGGAGAATATTTGGACAGAAGAGAGATGAAGTGACAGGAGGTTGGAGAAAACTACATAACGAGGAGCTTCATAACTTGTACTCTTCTCCAAGTATAATTAGAATGATCAAGTCAAGGAGGATGAGGTGGACAGGGAATGTAACACGAATGAGGAGACTAGGAATGCATATAGGATATTGGTGGAAAAAAAAACAGAAGGAAAGAGGCCACTGGGAAGACCAAGGTGTAGGTGGGTGAACAATATTAAAATGGGTCTTAGAGAGATAGAATGGGTTGGTATGGATTGGACCGATCTGGGTCGGGATAGGGACCAGTGGAGGGGTCTTGTGAACACAGTAATGAATCTTCGGGTTCCATAAAATGCTGGAAAATTCTTGATTAGCTGCAGAAATGGTAGTTCCTCCAGAAGGGCTCAGTTCCATGAGTAAGTAAGTGGATTCCTGTTGTCGTGTTCTGAGTTATGCCAGTGTGTGTTAGGTTTGTATAAATCTTTTGGAGGAGCATATTGCCTCGATCTTGAAGATAAGCTACCAAACCACACGGTGTTATAATTTTTATGATAACAATAGGTACCTGCAATGCACTGAATAAATCACATTCTTGACTGCCCTTCTAAACACATGTAGTCTGATCTGCAGGAATGGCAAATGGAATGGGGCGACATATGTTTGGAACTATCCCGGTAATTGGTGTACTTACCAGTGTTTGAGTGCTTGTGGTAGGTTTTGCTGTTGTACTTAGGTCATTCTTCAATGACAGAGGCGATTCCTCAGGCTGCAGATCCTCACTACCATGGTTAACAGTCTGCTCAAAGACAAGAATATTCCGTTGTTATTTTTGTGGTTATCGGGGGTGGTGAGTTTGTAAATAATTATTTCCATATCTTGTGACATTTATATATTATTTACTTATTTAACAATGAGGCCATGAGTTTATACTCAAGTCATAACGCGTCGAAAGATATGATGAATACGGAATTAGTAGGAGCTAGGAAAATGACTGCCATGGGACAAGGTGAGATTCTCTCCTGGTGCTTGCTGGAGAAACTGAGGAATTCCACGAAACGCCTCCGTGAAGACATTGCGTCGAGCTTGAACATACACTTGAATTTAAAAAAAAGAAAACCCTAGGTAATGCCCATCCAGCCTTCTGTATCACATTCTTATAAACATCTTATTCTGTAATAGCGTTTACCCAGAGATTTACTATAGACCTTAACTTAAATCTGAGACTATACTGTTAATAATCAGTACTATTACTTCTTTTACTTTTCTTACATATATACTTTATATAAATATAGGAATGTTGTTTATGAAGTAGCAGACGCCTTGCAGAAATCTTTTTTCTTCTAGCCTTAAGAGCTCTATAACTGACTTTGGGTATTCTTTTTTTGCGGTCATGGTACAGTTTACAGTCCCAGAAGATATGTTCCTCGGTTTGCAGCCCATCAACACATTCGCATTCGGCCATGGACACAATGTTAAATCTGTAAGATTTGAGGCTTTCACGGCGGTGACTATGAAGAAGGCAGTCTTCTGGGATTTGGCACCGTGTATAAGTGGTGTTAACCGACGTTTCGGAGGAACGTATCGCCTCCATCTTCAGGGTAGAAGAAAAAGTATAAGAAATCTGCAAGCGACAAGACCGTGAGAACGGTCTGCTTTTACCGTTCTCACTGTCTTGTCGCTTGCAGATTTCTTATACTTTTTCTTCTACCCTGAAGATGGAGGCGATACGTTCCTCCGAAACGTCGGTTAACACCACTTATACACGGTGCCAAATCCCAGAAGACTGCCTTCTTCAATGTTAAATCTGTTTAGGCTTGCTTTGAGACTGATGTGTCCCGGTTTCATGCGGTTTATTAACATGAATGAACATGAAGGCGCGGAGGTTCATGTTTATCTCTCGGAACCATGGAGACGAGGGTTTCTTGTGTAGTTACCAGTATTATTCTGCCATCTAACGGAGATTTATTTAACTTATAACTATGTATACGTTGATTATAATGTTTCTAGATGTATGTGTGCAAATTGATTTTCTTTTACAGTGTTTTGTTTCTCTGAAAAAGAAATACTAGTTCTTTGATTTTCTTCCTTCCGTCTAATCTAGTTTCAAGATGGCAGACAGTTTTAGGGATAGTTTGCTAGACGTTGAAGTTGTGCAAGAATTACACCCAGATCGGTTGTCAGCTGTTTTAAGTGGTTATAAAATTAATAAAAGTGGTAGTAATGGTTATGACGACAATGATATTGGACCCTCAACGTCACAGGAAGAAAATGGGAGAAGTTAGAGGTGAGTGATTCAGATGTAAGCGTTCATGATTACGGTGATGTTGACAAAGGTTGGACCACAAATTATGATTTAAGAAATTTAGAACACTTTTTAGGTAACATTGACTGACATTTACGCCCAGAGATCCTACCAGTATTTCTGAAGTAGTGAACCACTTTCTTGGGAATGATTTTCTTGAAATACTTGTAGAGCAATCAGATTTGTACTATGAGCAAAATGCAGACAAATACAAAAACTCCTCGAAGCTTCCAAAGCATGGAAAGATGTTAGCATTACAGGTATGAAGAAGTTACTTGCAATAATCATTTTGATAGGCCATGTCAAAAAAAGATAAAACTAGGGATTACTGGAGCATTAGAATATCAACCGAAACACCAATTTTTGGTAAGCTAATAAGCAGAAACAGATTTGAGCAAATTTGGAATTTTAGGCACTACAGTGACAGTTCCACCCTGGATGATGAGGCAGATAGATTACAGAAAACCAGGCCAATTTTAGATAACCTAGTTGAAAATTTCAGGAAATGCTAGAAATTCCCACGATCTATCATTTGACGAGATGATGATCCCATGAAGAGGGCGCGCCAGGTCCAGGACCTATAATCCTGGTGAACTTGTAAAGTGTGGAATACTGTTCCATACTGTGTGTGAGGCCACTGCAGACTATATTGGGACTATGGCAATATATACAGCAGGAATCTGGAAGAGACCATATTTTCTCTCCTGGAACCCTACCCCAACCTATGGCACCATGTTTACCATGATACTATTATAATAGTGTTCAAATTGCAGTAAAGCTACTCCTGAAGAAGACAAGAGTTTGCGGAATAGTCAGGGACAATATTGGGATTCCAAAGTCATAGGCTGACTCCTCTAAAGAACTAACAAGAGACGTCAGAAAGGGGGCGTTCTTCTGCACATCTGGAAGGATAAGAGGAAGGCTTGCATGATTAGTACAATAATGGCACCACTGGAGAATTCACCAACAAATTTGGAGAAAGGATAGAGAAGCCAGCCTCTGTAATTCAGTACAGCAAGTTTATAGTGGGTGTTCACAGAGCAGAGCAGTATTTATCACATTGTACCATTATAAAGAACATAAAATGGAGCAAAAAGGTTGCACTTTGGTTAATCAGTTGTGCATTATTCAATTCATTTCGAGTGTACAAGCTGCAGAACCCAGGATCAAAGCTGAAATTACAAATCATTTCTACTTGAGGTTGAAGATTACTGGGCAAGAAATGACATTTGAAGAGACACATTGGTAAGACAGGGTAGAAACCATTGATGAAAGATTACCCAGAAGGGCTCAGTTCCATGAGTAAGTAAGTGGATTCCTGTTGTCATATTCTGAGTTATGCCAGTGTCTGTTAGGTTATTGCCTCGATCTTGAAGATAAGCTACCAGACCACACGGTGTTATAATTTTTATGATAACAATAGGTACCTGCAATGCACTGAATAAATCACATTCTTGACTGCCCTTCTAAACACATGTAGTCTGATCTGCAGGAATGGCAAATGGAATGGGGCGACATATGTTTGGAACTATCCCGGTAATTGGTGTACTTACCAGTGTTTGAGTGCTTGTGGTAGGTTTTGCTGTTGTACTTAGGTCATTCTTCAATGACAGAGGCGATTCCTCAGGCTGCAGATCCTCACTACCATGGTTAACAGTCTGCTCAAAGACAAGAATATTCCGTTGTTATTTTTGTGGTTATCGGGGGTGGTGAGTTTGTAAATAATTATTTCCATATCTTGTGACATTTATATATTATTTACTTATTTAACAATGAGGCCATGAGTTTATACTCAAGTCATAACGCGTCGAAAGATATGATGAATACGGAATTAGTAGGAGGTAGGAAAATGACTGCCGTGGGACAAGGTGAGATTCTCTCCTGGGGCTTGCTGGAGAGACTGAGAAATTCCACGAAAAGCCTCTGTGAAGACATTGCATCGAGCTTGAATGTACACTGCCTGACCATATGGGAATAAAGCGTTGAATTACAAGGTGAATAATGAATTAGCAGAGATTTGGAAACAGGCGATAGCGATGTTTTGTGATTCCACTCCGGAATTTGACTGGTCAGCCTGAAGATATCAAAGAAGAAGACTGAGTGAATATGGCAGGGGTTCCTACATAGATGCGAAGCGAGCACCTTCCGGTTACAAGTCTAGAGATTTACCGTTGCCCCAATTGTTATTTTTTTTTCGGTTTACTCAAGGACGCAGTCTGCAACTCAGGCTGCAGAATGCAGCATAAAATTATGAGAAATGAAACAGAAAGTGTGACAGAATAAGGAAATTCAAGGTATTGGTGCAATAATTTGAGGCAGGGACCGAGGAAACTAATAGAAACCATCGGTCAGGACAGAGATGCGAAGCCACAACCACCCTTATACATCTCTAGGAAATTGTCGCTGCCACAGTCTAGTCGGAAAGTGTTGTTGAAACTAACATGATTTCTGTACAGTGAATATTTATAATAAATAAACATGTTGGTATTTATGCTGTTGTGCTTCCTTAGTAAAGTTCGTTTTTAGACTTGTTTTCGTCAAGGCTCCAGCTCGTAAAATACAATTTAAATCTATGACTCCTGGTGTTCCACTGCACCCGGAACCCGTCATCACAAGGTGGGGAACGTGGATTGATGCTACAGTTTACTATTGCTATCATTTTTAGGTAGTGAAAAACATTGTATAGTCAATGAAGATAGAAGCGAGCATAATTGAAGCTGCTCAGGAACAGTTATCGTGAAGCAAAATGGAAGGACAGCTGGCCTTCATAAAGGTAAATTTCAGTTCCTTAATGAAGGAATAAAATGCTTACAGTAGAAAGGAGCAACGCTAGAAGATTCACTTGCTCTGGTGAAGAAAATAGCCAGTGATTTGAAGCAAGTGTCAGGGGACATTGGTAAAATGGTGTCAAGAAAAATGAAAACTATTCTAGGTAAAATCTTAGGTTATGAAACATTATGCGGCACTTCTCAAATTCTGTCAGGAGAGTCCTTAAGCGCTTTCAGTATTGAAGAGGAACTTGCTGCTAGTGATTTGGTACACTTCAAGTACGCTCCCATTGTGTCTGCAGATGTGGAAAGGAGTTTCTCCAAGTACAAGAATGTGCTGTCGGACAATAGGCGCTCAAAATCCGGGCCTTGCTCATAACTATACAAAACCAACAAATGAGCTAGAGAGATTATGGATTATCACCAAACTTTTTTAAAATTTACATTAATAAAGCTGTAAGTGAATGGAAACAAACCACTAGAAATGGAATCCGATGGATCTTTGGGGAGAGAAGTCAAACGATAGATGCGAGTAATCAAGTTAGAATAGCATAATCATATGACAAGTTACAAATAGCAGAACATGATCTGACTAAAGTTATCAAGACCTATGACATGAAAATATCCCCTTCAGGAACAAAAGCAATGAGATTCTGTGAGAAAAAAACGTAAAAAATGTCAAAATAGAAATTGAAGAAAAATTATGGAACAAGTTTCTTAGTTACTATAAAGCTACAATTGTAATATAAAAAAAATGGTAGACGTGAAAGTGACATTGGGCAACAATGACGACAGAGAGAAGTTACGAACTTCTGAAGCGGCTTTGTGATACGACAGTGAAAATGCATTACAAAAAAGATAGACGCCCCAAAGCTTGAAACTGAACAAATGACATTCCTGAAAATATATTAATCCTTACAAGATTGGACCGCCAGAGAAATTTTGGCATTCGTAATAAGTTAAAAGTGAACAAACTGATGAACTGTAAACTGTGCCATGAAGGCGTTTGTGGGAGTGGGTGTGTGGTTCCACATTTTCTTGACCTCGGCACTAGCTGGAACTGAGTGGTCAGCTTCACGCCCCTGCCGCTTTACCTCCGGGGAAATATCCCCCGATACCCATTCTATAGGAGGCTGGGTGAGCCCAGAGCCGGTCTGAACGATATGGAGAAAAGAAAATTCTGACTCTGCCGATTCTCGAACTCCGACCCCTCGGTCTTCCAGCCCGTAGGCAGTCGCTATACCGACTGCTACCCCAATTCACTGAACAGATTAGTAGAAAACGTAAATTTACATAAAATGAGCTGGTTGGATCTGTTGTAAAAATGAAAGGAATCTCCTTAGCTGGACTAGATCAGGATCAGTATCCGGCCCAGGGACGCTGGAAACCCGAGGAAAAGACGCCAAGAACAAGAACGCCTTTAGCCATGCTTATGTTCACGAAGAAGAAGAAATAGTATCGGACTGAGGGAAGTAGTTAGTTTCTTGCTTTTGAACTCGTGGCGTAGTTGTTTCACTTACCCGTGTTTCAGTGCTCCTGGTTCGGGCTACCGCAGTGCTAAGGCCGCTCCTCACGCGCGGGTACACTTCTTCCTTGCAGTAGTCACCGACCTGTTCGCAGACGTGAATATTCTGTTATAACATTTACTGCTCTCGGAAGCTATGCAGTGGAAGTCAATTGCTTCCATGTCTGCTATACGCTGCTGATTCAGTTTCGGTCTGTTTAAGAACGAGACTGTTGAGTTACAGAAAGGGAATCTACAGGATGGGCTGTGAATGATAAAGGATTCGGAAAGAGGCGGCCGTGATATAATGGAAGAACTAATCCAAGCATTTGCCTTACAGACTGAAGATATCAGCAAAAATCTGAGTCGAGACAGCAGGGGTTCCGTTACGTATTTGCGCCGAGCATTGTCCGATTAAACGTAAGGAATATTACGCCTGCGCGAACAGGTTGTAACCGTGCTGTCAACCCCATCTCAGGTGTTAAATTAATAACATGTATTTACTAGTGTTAATGACCTTGTTAGATGATATTTACTGGTATGAACAATAATTATCCAAGAGGGACATAGGCCAGTTCTTACTCTCAAGACGGCAGCTTTCGCATACTGGGGGGGGGGGTGAGTCCAGCTGAGTCCATTCGGCACGGCGGCTACTGATTAGCCTATTGTAGCCTGCCCCGGGTGATTATGATGATGGAGCAATTGGTGGAATGAAGATTGGCAGGGGAAACCGAAGTCCTCGGAGAAAACCCGCCCCAGCGCCACTTTGTCCACCACAAATCCCACTTTATAAGACCCGGGATCGAACCCGGGCCGCCGCGGTGGGAAGCCAGCGACTAACCGCTTGAGCTATGGCGCCGCGAAAATGGTGGTATAGTCCGATTTTTTAATTTAAGAAAGCGGCTCGTTACATAGCTACAAAGGGAGACAGGAAGGACCCCTACAACATTTTCCTAGAAATTCTACTCAAAATTTGCTCGTCGGAATTCTTTGGGAATGCGATCTCTGACAGGTCCAGGACACCATAAGTCAAAAGTGAGAAGGCCCAGAGCCCACGCTACGGCTGGTATCCATCACGTTGGGTCTTTAGAGATTAAATTCCCTTGAATTTTGGAACTGGTTGGAGGAATAGCAAATGAAGTAAACTCCTCTTTTTCGAATTTAACGAACCCTCGAAACTTAAGGAGCTGACTTGTGGACCGATACGAAGCGGTCAGGACTTCGAGTTTTGAGGAGAAGTCATTCTGTTAATATGTAAAAATAAATACGTACGTAAATGCAACAATTTATTTGTAGTTCTTTGTCTTTCTTCTTTTACATTACATGTTTCGGCCGTAAGTGGCCATCATCAGCTGTATTTTCACTTACGTAGCTGTCACACTGCACGTAATTAAAAAAAATTAAATTTTAAATTTGTAAAAGAAGAAATACAAAGAACTACAAATAAACTGTTGCATTTACGACGGTATTTATATTATACATAAAGAAGTGTAGAGTGCAACAGGATGCTTAAATATAATATAGTAAACAGTAGTCATTCTGTTAAGTTAGTTGTATTCCAGCTCACCAGTTGTTGAGACGCAAAATCTGTATCTCCGTAAGTGTGACTATAAATTCTGTTAAGTTAGTGTTAGTGTATAGGAACAGTGAGTGGAAATACCAACTGAGTACTGATTCAGCTTAGAGTAACATTTAGTATCTCCGAAATATAGTTGGAGACTTAAGCAAGCTGTTCAAATACTTCTACAGGAACCAGTACGATTCCTAAATAAAAAAAAAACCAAGTATAATCTAGTTGATTAGAGGTGTTCACCAGTGACAAGCTTCGCAGCAAAATGGCTCTGTGAACAAGTGCTATGTGGGTAGTATCGAGAGTTCCCATTCCCCCATCCGAGCGAGAACCTGCCAATTGATGGGCGAAGAGAGTTAAGCAGGCTGTAGCTGCAACCCACCAGCAGCAGCTCCCGTAGCCAGAGACGGGACGACAACACGCGTAAGTGGCGCCCTACCAACAAAGACGAGCAGAGAAAGAAACATTCAGCGGTGGGCAACGAACGAAGACGATTAGAAGGTTCAGCACGTATATGCTAAAAGCATGTTTAATATTTTGTACTAAGTTTGTTATTAGGAGCTGAAAGACTTGCGTCCTCATTTTTGCATCCAAAATATATTAATTTCATATTTATTTTTACCAACTGGTTGCACTCAATTCAAATGAGTATTTCTTATTTAAATTACATCTTTATGATTCTGATTAGAAATTGGGTCTGCGCATGGCACTTCAGCTAAATTAAAGAGTAAAGAAATGGGCAGTTGGAGTTTGTGTGGGTTCATGCCGAATTCGAGGTGTTATCCCAGTTTTCCTATACGCAGGAAGACAGTGGGAAACCTCGGTGAGGACAGAAATTAGAACCTCACGGACAGAACTCAGGAGGAGGGTAGCAGCGCTCTGTTATACTCTGTTTTACTCTCGAGTGCGGTGAGGGTATTGTGAAACGATGTCAATAACAAAGCCTTTCCCGCTGGTTAACACAGGAAGGAACGGCTCGGGTGCGTGGAGTGTTGGGAGAATGCTTTCTTTGTATTTTTGGGTTCGCTTTGAAATGAAGATCGTTATAGTGGTTCCGAAGGCTGCACAACGGATTGCCTGGTATTTGTACACTGATGCCTGAAAGAAAATCAGTGCCTCGAACATGAACGATACCCTTCCAGGTCACACGGTGTCATCCCGATAACGACATTGTGAACCTTCATCGCGATTAACAAACAAAGTCTCATATCAAGCGTGGTTTTTCCTAGACATGTGCAGTCACAATTAAAGATTTGACAATGGGGCTGAGAGGCTTCTGTCAGGATCCTGATTAAGATTTTCCCTTTCCTCTGGTTCTGATTAACTCTAATTGTGGTTGTTCTGCTTACCTTTATTCCAGTGCTTTTGGTTTTGGCTGCCGCGGTGCTAAGGCCGCTCTTCACGCGCGGGTACACTTTTCGCTTACAGAAGCCACCAAACTGTCAACAGACGTGAATATTGTGTTATAAAATTCACTTACATAGGTGTTGGTGCCATGATAATTACTTGCCTTCTTATTCACAGTACACTCACATACACGTGATTTATATTTAGTTTGTGTAGTGACAGTGCCACAACGAATATGAAGATTGTCACTCGTCCGATGAGTGCGAACAGTTAAACATAACATAAAATTCTCTGACAGCATTTGCTTGGAAATTCACGAACTACGTGAATGAATTGAGTATTACATCCGGCATGTATTCCAAATCCTGCGCAAGAAAGCAGGTTTACCGCTGCGCCAAAATATTTTAAAGTGTTTGCACAATCACATGGAGCATATTTTTCGCTAGGAGTTTCAAGCAGTTGAACCAGTGGCGCCCACCTAGTGGAAGAGACTAAAACACATTCAACATGTATTCAGTTCCGATATAGCCTATATTTCCACCACTTGGACGCCCTGATATCGTGTCAATATTCTCTTTAGTGACGCTTCAATCCTGTTTCGGTCTTGGACTCCTCCATTGTTCCTTAAGTGTAAATTTTCCGTGGTGTTTTCGTTAACCTCACACCCAGCACTCAAGATATAGAACTGGGGACTATATTTCATCTGATCCTCGTGTTTTGACTTGTGCGGCATGGGTTGTCTTACCAGGAGTTTAGGCTACCTTCGAATAAATGGGGAGTTGTAAGCTGCCCTACACGATATGGCGCTGGAATTCGAGCAGGATCCACTCAGCATATTTTTATATTACAAGCTCTATTTGGACCTGAGGATTGTGCGTTCACGCCGTAAGGGAGACTCATTTTATGAGCCTTCGAACGAGGCTAACCTTGAAAGAAGATTCAAATACAGTAAAACTGGTTATAGCAACATCGGTTTCTGCGCCACCTTGTCTATTGCGTCAAATATTCAATGGTACGAACTAATTCCTCATAAAACAACTGTTTTCATACCTTGCTTAGTACGACAAGCACAAATGCATCAACCTCGTATGTAACGTCATTTTCATTCCTGAATTTCTCTGATATCGTGGGAAAGTTCGATGTGTCTGCCCACCCTCACTTTCTCTGCTTGCTGACGTGACTGTCCTGGAAGTATACGACCGCGGGCTGCAAGAGGAGCGTGGGTTTTATGCGAAAACAAGGGTGTGGGGTGGGACTGCGTGAATAGTGCAAGAGGACGCGGCAGGTTGTTAATTGCATTCCTTTCCTAGAATCTCGTCTAACAGGACCTCACATTGTCTACTTACCCTATAGTGTTCCTGCCTAAACCCAGAGAAGTGCAGTAGCGAAAACATGGTAATGAAAAGGAAAGTTTTAAGCATTGAAGAGAATGTTAAAGTGATTCGTGAAATAGAAAATGACGGAAAAAAGCTGATGTATGCGCGCGAATTTGGTTTGGTGAATTCTACAGTACAAATGATATGGAGAATGCATATTAATTCCACGTTAATGTTACGTTAGTCTGTACTTAACTACGTATTTCACTAAAAAATGCAACATTTTAACTCGGTTTTTGGTAGATTTTTACGTGACTAACATAAGGCTACTGTGGAAGTGCCCATTTCGGTTACGACATTCGTTTATAACGACACTATTTTTAGGTCCCTTTGATGACGTTATAACCAAGTTCTACTGTAATTTGTATACGAGGTTTAGCCTCTAGGTTGTCTCGCATTTGTGTACTGATGTTTGGAAGGAAATCACTTCATCCAACTTGACCGATACCCTGCCACGTGGCAGTGTCATCATCTGATTAATAAGAGTTCGAAACTTGAAAACATTTGAGGAAACAAGTCAAATAAAGTGTGGCGGTCTGTCTAGACATGTGCAGTCAGAATTACAGGTTCTAAAGAGGGACAGACGTTTCTTTCAGAATTCTGACGAAGTTTTGAACTCCTTCCGGTTCTGCTTAACTCTAATTGTGGTTGTTCTGCTTACCTTTATTCCAGTGCTTTTGGTTTTGGCTGCCGCAGTGCTAAGGCCGCTCTTCACGCGCGGGTACACTTCTTCCTTGCAGTAGCCACCAAACTGTCAACAGACGTGAATATTGTGTTATAAAATTCACTTACATAGGTGTTGGTGCCATGATAATTACTTGCCTTGTTATTTGCAGTGCACTCACATACACGTGATTTATATTTAGTTTGTATAGTGAGAGCCGCAACGAATATGA
Source organism: Cryptotermes secundus (assembly GCF_002891405.2). NCBI lineage: Eukaryota > Metazoa > Arthropoda > Insecta > Blattodea > Kalotermitidae > Cryptotermes > Cryptotermes secundus. The sequence continues at coordinate 1,664,179 of NW_019738873.1, forward strand.
AGATTGTCACTCGTCCGATGAGTGCGAACAGTTAAACATAACATAAAATTCTCTGACGGCATTTGCTTGGAAATTCACGAACTACGTGAATGAATTGAGTATTACATCCGGCATGTATTCCAAATCCTGCGCAATAAAGGAGGTTTTACCGCTACGCCAAAATACTTTAATATGTTTGCACAATCACGTGGAATATATTTTAGGCTAGGAGTTTTAAGCGGTTGAACCGGTGGCGCCCACGCACTGGAAGAGACTAAAACACATTCAACATGTATTCAGTTCCGATATAGCCTATATTTCCACCACTTGGACGCCCTGATATCGTGTCAATATTCTCTTTAGTGACGCTTCAATCCTGTTTCGGTCTTGGACTCCTCCATTGTTCCTTAAGTGTAAATTTTCCGTGGTGTTTTCGTTAACCTCACACCCAGCACTCAACATAGAGCACTAGAGACAATAGTTCGTCTGATCCTCTTGTTTTGACTTGTGCGGCATGGGTTGTCCTACCAGGAGTTGAGGCTACCTCCAAGAAACTGGGGAGTTGTAAGCTGCCCTACACGATATGGCGCTAGAATTCGAGCAGGATCCACTCAGCATATTTATTCATATTACAAGCTCTATTTGGACCTGAGGATTGTGCGTCCACGCCATAAGGGAGACTCATTTTATGAACCACTTGGGGTGAGTGAGCCTGACTATGAGCTCATGTAATTACGCAGGAATGTGTTGATGTATAGGACGACGTATCACCGTGAAATGTAACTGGAGAACAAAGTTTTGGACTTCTCACCACGGTCAGTGTTCAGAACTCTGTTGCGTGGGGCTTCAAGCCGATAATATCCATACATTTAAGCGGCCGTTACGGAGCAAGTCGCTGCCCTAATTTGCTTGCTCGATAAGAAAGTTATTGAGTGGGCTGTGGAACCAACCCTCTCCTCTTGATGCTCCATATATTGTTATGAGCTGGGGGCCAAACCTCTCGTACGTCTTCACACGTCTCAAATTTGAGCAAGAACTTAGTGTGAATCAGAAAGACAATTTTTAATGTTTTAAACTGTTGTACCGAAGCTTACCATTAGACAGGCTCCCGACCCACATTCCAAAGACCCGTCACAATATAAGCGGTTATCCTTATGTTGTGACGTACTTAACCTGTCACTGTGTGAGGGAGGTTCCTGCATATGTCTGCATATGGTTGTATCCAAGCACAGGGTTGCAGTAAGGAATAATGACATGGACTATATAAGAAATATAAAGGTTTCATGCCCAGTTCTCAGTTAAAGGGATGCTGCCCTGGACTCTGTGAAGCGAAGAAAACCTTCCCCGCCGACAGCCGAACGGAGTAGTAGAACGGGGCTGTCAGATGACAGCAGTAACAAAACCTTTCCCTGTAATTAACACGGGAAGGAACAACTTGTGTGCATGCAGTGTTAGGAGAGATGGGTTTGAATTTTAAATTTCGGTGTGCAGTAAAGAACCATATTGCATTTTTGAGTTTCCCACTGAGTTGTCTCGCATCTGTTTACTGATATTGGACGGAAATCACTTCATCCAACTTGACCGATACCCTGCTACGTGACAGTGTCATCATCTGATTAATAGGAGTTTGAACCTTGAAAACATTTGAGAATACAGGAGTCAAATAAAGTGTGGCTGTCTATCTAGACATGTGCAGTCAGAATTACATGTTCGAAAGAGGGACAGACGTTTCTTTCAGGATTCTGACGAACTTTTGAACTCCTTCCGGTTCTGCTTAACTCTAATTGTGGTTGTTCTGCTTACCTTTATTCCAGTGGTTTTGGTTTTGCCTGCCGCAGTGCTAAGGCCACTCTTCACGCGCGGGTACACTTCTTCCTTACAGTAGCCACCAAACTGTCAACAGACGTGAATATTGTGTTATAAAATTCACTTACATAGGTGTTGGTGCCATGATAATTACTTGCCTTCTTATTTGCGCTACACTTACATATTACTGATTTCAGTTTAGTCTAGTTAATAACGAAGTGTTTAGTTCATAAAGAATCACTAGTCAATACAGAGTGTGAACAGTCAATATGAATTAGAATAGATTCAGAAAGATGCAGCCATGACGTAATATGGGATTCTGTGATGGGAATTCCTGGAGAGCCACGAAGTGCCTGAATGGGAACAATATCACACTCGGCAAAGATTCGAAATGAGTATTGTCCGTATACAAGGGAGGAAAGTTACTGCTGGTCCAATATGTTTGCAGGTGTATGCCGAAGCTCGTGGGATATATTGCACGCTAGGAGTTTTAAGCTGTTGAACCAGTGGCGTACACAGACTGTAAACAATTGAAATATATGCTAAAAAGTTAAACCTGTCCCTGTAACAGGCCGTGAAGGTCCATAGAACTGTGAGACGTCGAGGCTTCCACATTTTCTCTAGGCAGTCGGCTTATAGATGGCGATGAGGTTGTAAGCCTTACGCGCCGGCCGCCCTTTACCCCCAGAAAGATTTCTGGTATTCATTTCTGTTAGAGGTTGAGTCTACCCCAGGGCCATAGTGTGCCTGGAAGGATTAGGTCAATTAAAAAAAAATCCAATACATAGGGACTCGAACTCAGGACCTTCCGGCGTGTAGCATAGTGCCTCAACCAATTGAGACACATTCAACATGTATTTATTTCCGCCATCTGCATGAACTGATGTCGTATCAGTACGTCTCTACTGGTGATAACACCGCGAGTCGGTCTTGGTCTGCTCCATGGTCTGTTAACAGGAAATTTTTGCGAGGTGTGTTTTTTAGCATCATTCTCAACACCCAAAATGTAGATGGTCTCGCCACTGCGTTTTGAATTGATTGTTTCGGGTTGCACTACGAGCAGTTTACGCTCCCTCCAAGTAACTGGGGCTTTCGAAGCCAAACACCACGATACTGCGGTAGACCTCGAGGACGGTCAACCCAGCATATTTCACTTAAATTGTATGTTTCTGATTCTAAACTGTATTTGACCCTGAGCATGATCCTTTCACACCATAAGGGAAACCCCCATTCTACAAACACATGTCTAGTGAGAATGATTGTGATTCTTTCAGCACGTGTACATACCCAATAAGTTGAAGCTCTACCAGACTAGCTGTCACAATGATATATAGATGAAGAACTGGACGATTAGCTTCCCAATGCGGTCGCTACTAGACACTACTGTGTGGGGCATAACGCCAATAACATCCGTACATTAACGGACGTTACGGAGCAAGGTGGTGCCCTAAATTACTTACTCGATAAAAAAAGATATTTCTTGACTCAGAAATGGATCAGTCCATCTTTCATCGGAATGCTGTATATACTTGTATTGCTATGATTGGCGGGGCTGAACTTCCCAGGAAAACAGGGTTGCTCACTTAATATAAATCTTACCACGTCTGAAGAATTGTGAAATGAATTGGTGTGAATCAAGGAGATACAATATTTAAAGTTTTAAAGTAGTGTACCGCAGCTGGACATTGGACACGATCCGTCACAGTAAAAGCGCTTATCTTCCTGGTGTACCATGCGTCACATGGTCAGTGTGTGAGTGAGGTCCCTGCAGGAGCCTTAGTCTTCTTCTATTCGAGATTGATGGATTTTAGTTGATTTAATGGTGCTGTCTGTAGGTCATACCGCAGACCACAGCGTTCAGTGTGAAACAGTGAAATATGCTGCGTGACAAATATGAATTTTTCATGCGAAATTCAAGGGAAAAGCTAAAGGTTCCCTGGACACTGAGGGGTGGGGGTTGTCAAACCATGTAAATAAGAAAGCCTTTCCCAGTAGTTAACACGCACAGGAACGACTCGTGTGCTTGGAGTGTCAAGAGAGTGGTTGATAGGAATCTGAGGCTCGGTTTGCTGCAAATTTAGCCACTGGGTTGTATGAAATTCGTGTACTGATGTTTGGGAGGAAATCGTTGCATCGAAATTAATCGATGACTTGCCAGGTCAGACGGTGTCATAACCCAAATATGACAGTTTGAACCTTCACCGCGATTGAGGAACAAAGTGTGGCTGTGCATCTACGCACATGCAATTAGAGTTGCAGGATCGACAAGGGGACTGACGTTTCTTTCAGGATTCTGACGAAGTTTTGTACTCCTTCTGGTTCTGATTATCTCTAATTGTGGATGTTCTGCTTACCTTTATTCCAGTGCTTTTGGTTTTGGCTGCCGCAGTGCTAAGGCCGCTCTTCACGCGCGGGTACACTTCTTCCTTACAATAGCCACCAAACTGTCAACAGACGTGAATATTGTGTTATAAAATTCACTTACATAGGTGTTGGTGCCATGATAATTACTTGCCTTCTTATTCACAGTACACTCACATACAAGTGATTTATATTTAGTTTGTATAGTGACAGTGCCACAACGAATATGAAGATTGTCACTCGTCCGATGAGTGCGAACAATTAAACATAACATAAAATTCTCTGACGGCATTTGCTTGGAAATTCACGAACTACGTGAATGAATTGAGTATTACATCCGGCATGTATTCCAAATCCTGCGCAAGAAAGGAGGTTTACCGCTGCGCCAAAATATTTTAATGTGTTTGCGCAATCACGTGGAGTATATTTTTCGCTTGGAGTTTCAGGCGGTTGAACCAGTGTCGCCCACCTAGTGGAAGAGACTAAAACACATTCAACATGTATACACACGTAGTAAAGAATAACAGCGGCACGCACACAGGAAGACTACACAGGATAACACCTATACAGTGTGGAAACAAGAACTAGCCGCTGCAGCACTTTAGACATAGGGCGAGTAACCCTAACAATTTTAAATTTAAAATTTAGAGAAAAAAAAATTTTAAAAGATTTTAAAATTAGAACTAAAGATTTTATAGTGCTACTACAGGTACGTCAAAATTAACGTGTGTAAAATAATCTACATCCAGACAGATATCAACGAAGTAGATGTTGATAATAACAAGAAAAATGTTTTAAATGTTAAACTTTGAACTGGGTGCAGTGTGACAGCGACGTGAGTGTTATACACCTGATGATGGCCGTCTGAGGCCGAAACATGTAGTGTAGAGGAACAAGATCAAGGACACATAATATATTGTTTGCACTTGGGACGGAATTTGTATCATTATATCATTTATCGTATTCAGTTCCGATATAGCCTATATTTCCACCACTTGGACGCCCTGATATCGTGTCAATAGTCTCTTTAGTGACGCTTCAATCCTGTTTCGGTCTTGGACTCCTCCATTTTTCCTTAAGTGTAAATTTTCCGTGGTGTTTTCGTTACCCTCACACCCAGCACTCAAGATATAGAACTGGGGACTATATTTCGTGTGACCCTCGTGTTTTGACTTGTGCGGCATGGGTTGTCCTACCAGGAGTTTAGGCTACCTTCGAGTAAATGGGGAGCTGTAAGCTGCCCTACACGATATGGCGCTAGAATTCGAGCAGGATCAACTCAGCATATTTTTCTATATTATAAGCTCTATTTGGACCTGAGGTTTGTGCGTTCACGCCGTAAGGGAGACTCATTTTATGAGCCCTCGAACAAGGCTCCCCTCGCAGGAAAGTTCAAATTTTTTATCTTCGAAGTTTAGTGAGAGGGTTGTCTCGCATTTGTGTACTGATGTTTGGAAGGAAATCACTTCATCGAACTTGACCGATACCCTGCCACGTGACAGTGTCATCATCTGATTAATCAAGTTTGAACCTTGAAAACATTTGAGAAACCAAGAGTCAAATAAAGTGTGGCCGCGTATCTAGACATGTGCAGTCAGAATTACGGGTTCGAAAGAGGGACAGACGTTTCTTTCAGGATTCTGACGAAGTTTTTAACTCCTTCTGGTTCTGATTAACTCTAATTGTGGTTGTTCTGCTTACCTTTATTCCAGTGGTTTTTGTTTTGGCTGCCGCAGTGCTAAGGCCGCTCTTCACGCGCGGGTACACTTCTTCCTTGCAGTAGCCACCAAACTGTCAACAGACGTGAATATTGTGTTATAAAATTCACTTACATAGGTGTTGGTGCCATGATAATTACTTGCCTTCTTATTTGCAGTACACCCACATACACGTGATTTATATTTAGTGAAGTGAGGAAAATTCTTCCCCGCCGACAACCGGACGGAGTGGTAGAACGGGGCTGTCAGATAACATAAATAACAAAGTGTTTCCCTGTAGTTAACACGGGTATGAATGGCTCGAGTCCTTGGAATGGTGGAAGAGATGCGTATCGAATTTTGAGGCTCCCCTTGCAGGAAGATTCAAATATTTTGTCTTCGAGGTGTAGCCTCTAGTTTTTCTCCCATTTGTGTATCGATGTTTGTAAGGAAATCACTTCATCGAACTTGACCGATACCCTACCACGTGACAGTGTCATCATCTGATTAATCAAGTTTGAACCTTGAAAATATTTGAGAATACAAGAGTCAAAGTGTGGCTGTCTATCTAGACATGTGCAGTCAGAATTACAGGTTCGAAAGAGGGACAGACGTTTCTTTCAGGATTCTGACGAAGTTTTGAACTCCCTCCGGTTCTGCTTAACTCTAATTGTGGTTGTTCTGCTTACCTTTATTCCAGTGGTTTTGGTTTTGGCTGCCGCAGTGCTAAGGCCGCTCTTCACGCGCGGGTACACTTTTCGCTTACAGAAGCCACCAAACTGTCAACAGACGTGAATATTGTGTTACACGTATTGATATTGGTAGTGGTGCCATGATAAAACTTGCTTTCGTATGTGGATGCATAAAGGAGGGCAGCGTTCTCGTATAGGAGGGAGGATCCTCTGCAGAGTTCGCTGCTTCCGAGCACAGTTGATGTGTTGTCAAACGATATAAATAACAAAGCCTTTCCCAGCATTTAACACGGGTAAGAAAGGCTCGTGTCCTTGGAATGGTGGATGAAAAGTGTATCGAATTCTGAGGCTCTCCTTGCAGGAAGATTAAAATATTTTGTTTTCGAAGTTTAGCCTCTAGGTTGTCTTTCATCTGTGTACTGATATTTCGAAGGAAATCGCTTCATCGAACTTGATCGGTACCCTACTACGTGTTTTGTGACCAAAATTGCGACACAAAAATTCTTATTATATCTCACCTCTGCCATCAAATTATTGTTCCGCAGTCCTTTCGACCAATTCATTACTACGAATGCGGGGGTGGCACCCAAAGTTCTCATTTTTATTCCAACGCTGCCACCATCAAACTTTAGAATATTTCATCTAATTGTCATCAGATCGCTTATATTTCGCCCAATGAATTAATTATTGTTAATACAGTAATAAACACTCATTATATGAAAACGAGAACAAATATAATAAAATCAACAAGTACATATATACCACCCTCTTAACATACACTGTCTGCTATTATACACTCTACTTTAACTTCTTGAAATTGACTACCCATGATCTTCCAACCCTTCATAACACAAACCAAATTGTATATCCTATAATCTGTAAACCATGGTTATCATATAACAGCAGCGAACCAAATAACCATCATTCGCTAACCAGAATTTATATCTTAACATTAACCCAAAGTTCGTACGCTAACCATCGATTAGTGAACCACATTTCATCCCTTAACTTCAATAAATCGTATTCTCCATCGTTACACTCAATCAGCGAGTCAAAAGAGGCATTTTCAACAATCAACTAGAGAATAAAATGTTACGTCCTAAATTTAATTATGAGTGCCAAACCAAATTCTTGCATCTTACTCATCACTTAATAAATCAAAATCTGTACATTCTCATAATCACCCAATAAATCAAAATTAATCTTTTACATTCCAAAGTTTATACGTTAAGATCATTTAATCAATTTTATCTTAAAATTTCATTGACCAACCAAAATCATTGAACCAGAATTATATATTGACAGCTGTCAGTGATCCACACACAGGAAGGTCCTCACGCTTACAAAAGTGGTTGACAGTGTTCACATCTGACGCCATCCCGTCTCTTTCCTACCTCACGACTGTTCTGAGCGACTCCCAAAATCAGAGTACTGGCGGCTTCTCCTGTCCGAACCCCCAAAATTCAACATCATAAAAATTCTGTTCATTCAAAATCCTAAAATCGGTAGATGCCTCCTGGCCCATAGCCTGCCCACAGTGCGAAAGCGAGACTTGCTTCTGTCGTTCATCCTATTTGTGAGCAATTTCCATAAACTCTACAACTGAAACCGGTTGGCTGCAGAACGTGCTACGTCTGAAGGTGATCTTTACATGGTTTCGGACCGGCCAACCTGTGGTTCACCTAACGTATTTCAGTTTATAAAACTTTAGATATTTTCTAATAAATTAAACATAAAATCAATCCCTTGTTAAATAAAATCATACCCATTAATAACCTGGGGCAAAACACGCGTGACACGGTGTCATCATACGATGAGTAGCAGTTCGAATCTTGTTCGCATTTGAGGAAACAAGAGTCAAATAAAGTGTGGCGGTCTGTCTAGACATGTGCAGTCAGAATTACAGGTTCGAAAGAGGGACAGACGTTTCTTTCAGGATTCTGACGAAGTTTTGTACTCCTTCCGGTTCTGCTTAACTCTAATTGTGGTTGTTCTGCTTACCTTTATTCCAGTGCTTTTGGTTTTGGCTGCCGCAGTGCTAAGGCCGCTCTTCACGCACGGGTACACTTTTCGCTTACAGACGCCACCAAACTGTCAACAGACGTGAATATTCTGTTATAAAATTCACTTATGTAGGTGTTGGTGCCATGATAATTACTTGCCTTCTTATCCACAGTGCACTCACATACACGTGATTTATGTTTAGTTTGTATAGTGACAGTGCCACAACGAATATGAAGATTGTCACTCGTCCGATGAGTGCGAACAGTTAAACATAACGTAAAATTCTCTGACGGCATTTGCTTGGAAATTCACGAACTACGTGAATGAATTGAGTATTACATCCGGCATGTATTCCAAATCCTGCGCAAGAAAGGAGGTTTACCGCTGCGCCAAAATATTTTAAAGTGTTTGCACAATCACATGGAGTATATTTTTCGCTAGGAGTTTCAAGCAGTTGAACCAGTGGCGCCCACCTAGTGGAAGAGACTAAAACACATTCAACATGTATTCAGTTCCGATATAGCCTATATTTCCACCACTTGGACGCCCTGATATCGTGTCAATATTCTCTTTAGTGACGTTTCAATCCTGTTCCGGTCTTGGACTCCTCCATTTTCCCTTAAGTGTAACTTTTCCGTGGTGTTTTCGTTAACCTCACACCCAGCACTCAAGATATAGAACTGGGGACTATATTTCGTGCGACCCTCGTGTTTTGACTTGTGCTGCATGGGTTGTCCTACCAGGAGTTTAGGCTACCTCCAAGAAAATGGGGAGTTTTAAGCTGCCCTACACGATATGGCGCTAGAATTCGAGCAGGATCAACTCAGCATATTTTTCCATATTACAAACTGTATTTGGACCTGAGGATTGTGCATTCACGCCGTAAGGGAGACTCATTTTATGATCCCTCGAACGAGGCTAACCTTGAAAGAAGATTCAAATATTTTGTATACGAGGTTTAGCCTCTAGGTTGTCTCGCATTTGTGTTCTGATATTTGGAAGTAAATCACTTCATCGAACTTGACCGATACCCTGCCACGTGACAGTGTCATCATCTGATTAATAAGAGTTTGAAACTTAAAAACATTTGAGAAACCAAGAGTCAAATAAAGTGTGACCGCGTATCTAGACATGTGCGGTCAGAATTACAGGTTCGGAAGAGGGACAGACGTTTCTTTCAGGATTCTGACGAAGTTTTGTACTCAGTCTGGTTCTGATTAACTCTAATTGTGGTTGTTCTGCTTACCTTTATTCCAGTGGTTTTTGTTTTGGCTGCCGCAGTGCTAAGGCCGCTCTTCACGCACGGGTACACTTCTTCCTTACAGTAGCCACCAAACTGTCAACAGACGTGAATATTGTGTTGCACTTATTGATATTAGTAGTGGTGCCATGATAAAACTTGCCTTGTTATTTACTGTTCACTTACATACAATTAATTTCTGTTTAATGTGAATATAACTAAACTTCAAAGTCATAATAAGTCACCCGTCCGATGACAGTCAGAAGAAATAATAGTGAACTAGAAATGATTCTGGAATATGTGGCTGTGGCACACTCAAATTCTGCGACCGCAGTTGCCTATAAAGCCAGGAATTTGCTGAGTGGAAACAGTGTTACTTCTGGCATAGATTCAAAATTAACACCGTCCGTGTAATAAACATTCGAGTGTAGTTCTGCCACCAAAATCTACAGAGTTACACCAAATTACATGTAATATATTTCACGCTAGCATTTTTACACGGCTAAACCAGTGGCGTCCACTTATTGCAGAAAATGAATCACATTTGACACGTATTCATTTCCCTTATGCACATTTACAGTTTGGACGCACTCGTAAGTTATCAATATAACCCTTTACTGCCGAACTTCTTTTGGCTTGTTTTGGACTTCATCGTCTGGTATGTAAAAGACAAAAGACCACGACGTTTCGGAGACTGGATCTGTCTCCGTCTTCAGGTGGGTGGGGAAGGATAAGCCTACTCAGTTGAGCCCGTCCAATCTCCGAAACGTCGTGCTCTTTTATCTTTTACATACCATACGATGAAATCCAAAACAAGCCAAAAGAAGTACAGTATACACCATCGTCAGAATCCTTTCAAGTCTACCTTTACTGGCGCTACACTGTGTTCAGTGTTTTCCTCCTCCACGATTATTTAAGAGTACAGTTTTCCTGAGTGTCTTCCATAGTCTCATACCCAGCACCAATATTAAAGAACCAAGGACTATACTTTGTCTCGCCCCAACGTTTTGAGTTCTCAACAAAGTGATCTTGCTGCCTCCAGAAAAATCTCCGTGTAACTGGGGCCTTGAAAACTGCTCTCCACCATACAATTTCACGCCAGAAAAGACAACCGTTTTATAAACACATGTCGATTGAGAGTGGCCATTATGCCATGAGCTCTTGTAAACACAGTACACGGTATTGATATGTGTCACGTGTTACCGTGATATATAACTGGAAAACTAGAATTTATGCTTCTAACCACAGTGAGTATTAAGAACACTATCATGTAGTGTTTGGAACATATAGTGGGGGGTGGAGTCCAGTTGGGTCCACTCGGCACGGCGGCCACTGCTTGGCCTACTGTACCTACCCCGGGTGATTATTATGGTGGAGAATTTGGTGGAATGAACATTGGCAAGGGAAACCGAAGTACGCGGAGAAAACCTACCCCAGCGCCACTTTGTCCACCACAAAACCCACTTGACCAGACCCGGGATCGAACCCGGGCCGCCGCGGTGGGAAGCCAGTGACTAACTGCTTGAGCTGTGACGCGGCCTCGGTTGGAACGTATAATATCCATACATGTAAATAGACATTAGGGAGCAAATTTCTGTCCTATCTTACTTTCATGAAAACAAATTTATTCTTTCTTCCCGAATTCTACGTTAAAAAGAAGGGTGACCTGGACTTTGTGGAGAAGAAGAAATTCTTGCTCTGCCGAGAATCGAAGAAAGGCCATTCTGCCCTTAGCTGTAGCTATGCCGACTAAGGTATCGAGACGCTTGCCGAATTCAAGGCTATGTCTCGTTATTTTTCTGTTTGCCCAAAAATATAATGGGAATCCTCGGTGAGTATAGTCAGAATCCTAGCAGAAATTCAGATCAACTACACCCTTTGTACACATTTAGAGCTTTGTCGTTGAAAGAACCGCCCGAAAAAATTCGTTCTAACTACGGTTAACATAATCACAGCATCGGGAACAGTCTGTGTGTTTCTTGGCAGATACACCGAGTTTAAAGACAGGGTTGGCGGATGTTGAAATAATTCCGAGGGAAATGTACTTTTACGTCTCTTCTCAAGCAAGTACCCTGACCCGTTGTCTTCGACACCTCGCAGCTTAGACTAGCTCTTTCATATTAAGAATAGCGACACGCAAAGGAGAGCAGCGCTCTGTCATAGAGGAAAGGATCTGCTGCAGAGATGTTTTGCTCTCGGATGCCGCGAGGATTCTGTCAAACGATATAATTAACAAAGACTTTCACAGTTTTTAACGCTAGAAGGACCTGCTCGTTTACTTGGAGTACTGGGAGAGATGTGTTTCGAACTTCGAGGCTCGCTTTGTGTCGAAGGTACTGTAACGTAAATGGAAACAGCGTTGCTAGGTAACTGACCGAAGCGCCTCGAGACCGAATACACGCAAGGCAACAATGGGAGTGCGGCGTTTTGTATGGAGTCCGTGCCGCGACCGTTGCTACACAATCGGTCGGTAAACACGTTCCAACACTGTACGCTGTTTTCTTTGTGGTCCGCGAGAGGCCTATGTAAGGGGGTTCAATGTACCTGTTTTGCAGTCGCGGCAGACACCCATCTAGTGAAATTGCAGCGCCTGCAAAACAAGGTTCTCCGCACCATTGACAATCCAAGGCGCACACCGGTCCGCGATTTGCACATGGCATTTAAAATCTCGTACGTTTATGACTGTATAACAAAATTATGCAGGAAACAAGCAGAAGGCATACAAAATCATGCAAATGAGAATGTTCGCAACATCGGACAAGGCGAAGCCCGACACAGAAAGTATAAGAGGCTTAAACTTGGCGGCGGTCAGGCATACGACCGTTCAAGTGACTAGACTGCCGTGGTAGCGAATACTACTAGAAATAGGGCATAATCTGCTGTACCGAGCCTGGACTGACAGAGGCCTTGTATATATTATACATAGAAATAGGAATTAAGATTAAATTTGTAAATATATGTAAATACTGACAGTGGGCTTACTAATACAGGCTATGACTGACAAATGAGAGACCCGACCTCTCGTGAGAGAGGGCGCCCCAAATGAACAGGACAGTAATTTTCATATAAGGAAAAAACAGATCTGGTCATGAGCCCCAGTCGGGGCTCGACACCAAGACAGACAGACTGACTGACCATCAGTCGCAATGTGACTTTGACTTTGACAGACGAGTTAGTTCAAGTCTAGCAGTCGCCGAGAACACTTGACCGAGAGCTGTGAATTGCGTAAGTGTAAAAGCGAGTGCCCAATAAACATTCGCCAAATCCGAGTTCTGCTTGAAGTTATTTGTCGCGTGACATAGACAACACGCGGCAATACATATTGTGGCACCGAAGGTTAGGAATTGGGTTGTCTGGAATTTGTGTACTGATGATGGGAGCAAATCAACGCATCGAACTTGAATGATATCCTACCACGTTACATGGTGTCATAGCCTAGACAACATTGTGAAGCTTCGGTCCGACTGAAAAGCCAGTCTTTCTGTACACGTACAGTTAGTATTAAAGTTAAGCCAGGCGGGTCTGAGAGACTTCTGACGAGGTTTCTTCCTTCCCTCTGGTTTTGACAAACTTGCCGTGTACTTACTCGTATTGCAGTTCTTTTCGTTTTAGCTGCCGCAGTTTTGGAGCCAGTCTTCAAGCGAGGATACACTTTTCGTCTACAGTAGCGCCCGACCTGTTCACAGACGTGAATGTTCTGTTAGACTTTTTTTTATTGCTAGTGGGGTGGGACTAAGTCCCTTGTACTGCGGCCAATTCTGGCCTATTGTACCAGCCCCAGATGATAGGTGAGGGTGATTGTGGAGCAATTGGTGGAATGAAGATTGGCAGGGGAACCCGAAGTACTCGGAGAAAACCTGCCCCAGCGCCACTTTGTCCACCACAAATCCCACTTGACCAGACCCGGGATCGAACCCGGGCCGCCGCGATGGGAAGCCAGCGACTAACCGCTTGAGCTATGGCGCGGCCTTCCTGTTAGAGTTGTTGTTGCTATTAGTGGTGTCATGATAATTACTTGCGTTTGTATGTACAGAACACTTATATAAACTTGATTTCAGTTTAGTCTATTTAATAACGAAGTTATCAACCCATAATAACTCGTCCGAAGAGAGTGTGAACTGTTAATAATGAATTAGAATTGATTCTGAAGGAGGCGACCATGACGTAATGTGAAATTGTGTGAAGGCAGTTGTCTTGAAATTACAGTCATTCGTTTTGTGTATCGTTATATCTGGTTACAATCATTAAGTACGAACCATTATTGCTACTTGTGTCACGGATCCTAAGATGAGGGCGAATTTCAACTTCTGTGACAGAAATGAGAACGATCTTGAACCCAGGTACCAGTATTTTGTGGATATTAAATTGATTTGTAAAAAGACGTCTGACGTCTTAATTATTTCGGAATGGTCTCAGAGAAATGTTCCCACTTTCATCAAGGGACTGATCCTCTTCCCACGCCAGTGTGGTCCAATCCATATCATATCTTAAAATAACAAAGCCTGATCCCTTGGCGAATTCGGCTACCACTAATGTCACTGAGAAAAAGAATCGTGCCAGCCGATCCCCCAGCCAAGTCGAGAGATGGCGAGTGCGCGCGCATACATCACAGTTACCCGGGTGATGAGCACTGAACGCTTATGAAATGTACGCGGCAAGTGAACCGTCAAGGCACCACAAACAGTGCCAATGACTTGTGTATTTACGTGTTTTTTTATAAGTTTGTAATCAGATTCAAGGAGTTTCAAATTAAATCCGATTCATTCCGAAAGTTTCATCTGATGCAACGAATCGTTGCGTACCCGGGGGCAGTGCATGAGCACACAGCTAAACAGAGGTCGCAAACCCTTGACATACAAGGAGCGAACGCCACAGAAAACTCTTCTCTCTTCACATCACTTCTAATTGCTGAACCAGTTAGTATTTCAGATGTACCTATGGCCTATAAGTTGTAATATTAAATCAGTGATCACGTTATAAAAGTTAATCATCTTAATATAAGTCTCACGCGATGTATATACATATATACGACTATATAATCATACTTGGGAGAGAGGGGCTTCGCAAATCTACCACCGTCTCTGTTTAATTACCTTTTTTGACTTGGTTTTGAAACCTCGGAACTGCCTGCTTTTTCCCTGCACTTGTGGGCCAGATGAACAGCCTTCCATTGCTGCTAAATTAAACTGCTTCTTTTCACTTTAAATGACACCGTCTTCTTTCTTCTAAGTCTGGAATATAAATACACGCCGTTACCTTAGAAACCACGAAATGGTAACATTTTCGTCGAAAGAGGTCAATATCCCAGCAACGACGGAATTTCAACAGCTTTCGCATGGAAACAGGGAAGCGAAGCTGACATAACAAAACGTCTTTAAACCTACGAGGAAAAGGCGAGTCATTCCCTATTGCGACCTTATTTCGTGGTACGTAATTAATTAAGCAGAATGACATATGTATTTCTGCCTTACCGTCAAGAACTATAACATTTTGAGATGACGGCTGAATGCCGGAATAGTGGAACTGAAGGAGGGAGCCGTTGCTACGTAACGGTTCAGTAAACTTATTTTCGGGGCAGCGGATACACACGCAATAATAGAACTGTTGGAAGCGGATGATATAAACAAGGCTTCACCGAAGTTCTCCATGCTATTCATATTCAAAATAATAATAAAAAAATATATATATGTATAGTTAAGCAATCAAGAAATAAAAATTAATTAGAAATTAGTAATTAGAAGGTCGTGTGCTGTGGCGGGCCTCTTACTGTCACGTACATGCTCTGTTGATCCTGTGTGCTTGTGTATTTCTCGGTATCGTCACGTCGCTGTTGTGTGTGTGGACTGTCAACTCTTCAGTTTTTTAATTATTGAAGAGCATTTAAATTTTCGAGCTAGTCGCTATCTGGTGCTCGAAGAGTAAAGACGTGAACGCAGAAGCTGGTTAACTTTCGTTGTTAAGGTTCGTTACTATGTAGCGTCTAGTGAATACGTAGGAACCAAAATAATTGTGTATTTGTTGTAATTACTATAAAGTAGGTTTTGCATTGAAACCGCAGAAACTAACTTTTCGCAAGTTTGGCAGTATCCGTGAAGCAAACAGTGGCCAATAAGGACTATTTCTGTGCACAGTTTTATTAACCAATGTACTTCCATCCACGTACTTCCATAAAGAAAACATTATTATCAAAAAATGTACTTATAAGCTATAGATTGCAACGACCGAGGGCAGTGTCTATCATAAAACTGTCCCTAACAATTTACTGTGGCATGTATAGAACCGTTGCTATGCAACGACTGCGAGATAAGTAAATATACCAGAGCTGTTTCTAGGCAACGGCTCGGTAAACACTTCCCGCGGCAACGAATACGTATGCAACATTCGTAGTATTGTTAGAAACGTGGCTTTTCTGCGTGGTCCATGCTAAGATGCTATAAGCAAGGGACAGCGTCAGTTGATAAAGAGTTCCCGTGTGGTGGCGTGGTCGAATACCTCCACCGTAGCCCTGCGAGTAGTAGGAGGCGACGAAAGAGGAAGTCTCGAATTTGAGACAGTAAAATTTTATCAGAAGTCCTACTGAACTCGTACCCGAAAATGACTGCGCTGGCGAGGACCAGCGGCAATTGTAAACGAAATACCCGTCATCTCGTCAGAGAGAGCGCCCCACATCAAAGAACCCACATCTGTATGACAGTAACAAAAATCTGGTTGTAAGCCCCAGATGAATGTTTTATTCCAAGGCATAATGGCCGAATGGGGGCACGCGGTAGCGTAGTTGGTTGCCCTAATCTTTCCAGCCTCACTATGGCCCTGGGGCTGACTCAGCCTCTAACAGAAATGAGCACTAGGAATCTTCCTGGGGTAAAAGGCTGCCGGCGCTTAAGGCTTACAACCCTACCGCCATCTGTGAGCCGATTGTCTAGATAATGTGGGACCCTCGACGTCTCACAACCCTATGGGCCTCCATGGCCTGTTACAGGGATAATTTTTTTTTTACTGGCCGAATGGCCGTCGGCCATAACATAAGACTCAGACTCAGTAAATAGTGAGTGAGTTCAGTTGTGGGATATTCACCGGTCAGTCACGACGTGAGCACAGAAATTGAAGAATTTCCATCGCTAAGATTCGTTACCAGAAAATGCCTAGTGAAAACTTTGCAGAGGAATGGCCATTGATGAGAGCTGTTACCAAGCAACGACTAATGAAAGCAGACTGAGAAGAGGATGGAGTGATCCGTAGTGTGGAACTCAGCAATAGTGTTATAGTTCTCTGTAGTTAAAACCTGTATGTGGTCAATGAATCTATTCTGCAAACCAAACCCCGTCTATAGTCACTAATACACGTGACAATACGAAGGAACATTCAAAAACCTGTAATAAGATAGCCAGGAAATTATGTACCAAATATCAGACTACTGATAACCCCAAAGTACGCTACATAAGCCAGTATAATCCCATCAGTGATAAACACGAGAGTCCGCACTCCGTCTGCTTCTAACCCACAGTGCATTGCGACCTCTCACACACAGCGCTGAAATGAATCTGGGCGCTCCTCATTCCAGGCAGTTAATTTTTGTCCCTTATGTTGCGTGGGATGGGTTGAGACTGAGTCCGGTTCGTATATCGGCCAAAATGGGTTCTGTTATACCGGCCGCGAATGATAGATGAGTATAGAGCATTTGTTGGAATGCGAAATGACCGGCGTAACACGAAGCACTCGGAGTAAACCTGTCCAAGTGCCACAGATGACATGACCTGGGATAGAACCCGGCCGCCACGGACTAACCGTCTGAGTTAAGGCACGGCATTCCGAAAGGTTCCAGTCCGTAGACATCACCAAGAGCATTAGCTGGACCACCCTCAGAGGCCAAATATGCGCTGGAAACTGCCATGGAAACGGGTGTTGATTATGGCTTGGAGATATGGAAACCGACGGAACACTGCAAATATATATTGCCGTATTTTTAACTACGTGTATCAGTAACCAGTGTAGTATTACTTATGATATGTGATTTGGGCTCTAGGATACGAGACTTGCAAGTCGGATATTTCCCACATAAATCGCCTCCAATGTTGGAGTCAGTTCTCACAGCGAGGGCTATGATTAGTTTTCTCTTCTGGGACAGCCTATAACGCAAATGTACTGAATCCATCTTCAGGGTCAAAGATTAAGTCAAGCAAAACAAAGAATCTATCTAGCTTGAAGCTGAAAGAAAATAGAACTCTATGACATTATGTTCCAGGGGGTAGAACTCTACAATTCTTACGTTGACGCATACTGTAACGTGTTAGTGACTAGATACGGGATTTGTATTGGTAATTGCATTTATTTAACGCTTGTACTTTGTAGCTACAAATTCATTTATCTACACAGTCTAGTAATAATGTGTTCTGGATTCAGTGATTGGATTTATTGGCACTTCTTTACAGCACACAACCAATCTTGACCGCCGAGGCCTCTCTTCGTTCTCCTTTTCCTTCTACGGCTCTCTCCACTCTCCTGCTGAGTCTGAGTCTCATTTTACGACCGACAGTCAGTCGGCCACTCTGTCATGGCATAAAGCACCCATCTGGGGCTTACGGTCAGATTTTTATTACTGTCAGACAGTTACGGTCTTGTTTTTTGTCGGCGCCCTCTCTGACGAGAGGACGGGTCTGTCTTTTGTACATGCTGCTGGCCCTTGCCGGCGCGGCCTTTCTCTGGTCCGAGTCCCGTGGGACTCGCAACCATATTTTATTCTCTCAGTCAAAGTCACATTGCGACTGACGGTCAGTCAGTCAGTAATTCTNTTGGGACTGGCGACCATATTTTACTCTCTCACCCAAATGGGGCTCATTACCAGGTATTAATTATTACCGTTTGACAGTTACGGTCTTGTTTCTGTGGGACGCCTTCTCTGACGAGAGGACGGGTCTGTCTTTTGTATATGCTATTGGGCCTTGCCAGCGCAGTCTTTCTCGGGTCTGAGTCCCTTGGGACTTGCGACCATATTTTACTGTCTCAGAATTGAGACTTCCCTTTTCGTCGCCTCCCACGACTCACATGAGAACCTCCAAGCGTTCTGTTCTGCTCTTCGAGAATGCTTTGTGTCGGAATCCATGCATTCATTCTCAAGCAAAGGCTCGGTTTCTGAGTGTTTACAACTGGTTACCTGGCAACGATTTGTTTGCTGCTATCCGTTGTAACGAAAACTATTTTTACTTAGCCGTTGCCTAGCAAATGGTCATATCCTGTCACAGTATTCTGTGTCTTCATTAATCGTTGCTAGGAAGCGGCGTCTAACAACGGAGATTCCTCTAATTCCATGACAAAGTCCTCGCAGGAGGAAGAATGGCTCAATTATTTTTTTTATTGGTAAAATTGTTGCTGACCCTCGCCCTGGTTTGCGGTCCCATCGGTACCCATGACCATATTTTTGCTTTCTCCAAGAACTTTACGCAATGAGCAGTGAGAGGAGGGGTTGGACTACAACTGGTCACTCCCCCAATATTGGGGGGGGGGGGGGGGGCGCAGAGGTCCCACACATAAAACGCTGGACCCCACCANGACTCGAGCGTCCACTCACTGACTGGCTGGCCCTTTCACACACACACACACTCACAGACACACCTAACTTGGCCGGTTGGTCCTCTTTATATAGTTCCAACACGGACTGCACAGAAAACACCGCTTCGAGAGTAGTATTGTTATCACTTGATATATATACATAAATACAGGATTCAGTGCAGCTCTCCTTGAGGCTCCTGGATCAACGCTCATTTTTTTATGTCCTACCACTGCTATGCGACATGTTTCGGTCTCACCAGGACCATCGTCAGGTGTGTATCTTGTTGCACGTAAACTGTTTCACTGTTAGTACACTGACCATGCGCTAGGCATAAAATTAATTGTTTTCATTGTGCTCAACAATTTGAAGAATTTTAAATAATAAAAAAGTTAAACAGTTAACAGTCCACACACACACAAAAGAGACGCGACGGTACCAAACGTGAACAAACACGCAGAACAAACAGAGCAAGGGACCCACCTTTTTAATTTTTGATTTTGAATTACATTTTATTTTTTAACTGTTTAATTTTTATATCTTTTTAACATTTTCATCACATTGAAATATAACTAATTTTGTACGTAGCGCTTTTTCAATGTGCCAACAGTGTTACAGTTTGTGTGCAACGACGTACACACCTGCCGAAGATCCTGGTGAGACCGAAACATGTCGAGTAGCAGTCGAAGGACATGAAATATGGACGGTTACACCAGGAACAACACGAGGAGCTGCACTGTGCCTTGTTTATATCAACAGCTTCCCATAGTTCATCTATTATTGCGTGCTTATTATTTGCCAAGAAATTGGGTTTACTGAGTAGTTGCCTAGCAGCTGTTCCACGCTTTCAGCCGCATTGTTAAGTAAATCCGTGGAAACAAACGATGATGTTGCCTGTAATGTTGAGATCAGTCCTATCAAACAGACGATGGACACAGTAGCTAGGTAATACACACATCAGAGCTCTACAGTGCAATTGCGAGGATTGTCAGTGAGTTTCAACTTGTCTCTTATTAGAATTGTGCATTTTTTCAATGGCCGGCCACACAGATAATAATTATTATAAAAGCAATGACACCTTTTTCTCATAGGTTTGAAGACGTTTGTTATGTCAGCTTCGCTTCCCTGTTTCCATGCGAAAGCTGTTGAAATTCCGTCGTTGCTGGGATATTGACCTCTTTCGACGAAAATGTTCCCATTTCGTGGTTTCTAAAGTAACGACGTGTATTTATATTCCAGACTTAGAAGAAAGAAGACGGTGTCATTTAAAGTGAAAAGTAGTTTAATTTAGCAGCAATGGAAGGCTGTTCATCTGGCCCACAAGTGCAGGGAACCAGCAGGCGGTTCAGAGGTCTCAAAATCAATTCCAAAAAGGTAATTAAACAGAGACGGTGGTAGATTTGCGAAGCCCCTGTCTCCCAAGTGTGATTATGTAGTCGTGTATATGTATATACCGTATTTACGCATGTATAGGCCGCACATATTTTGCCAAAAATTCAAGAGGAAAACTGGGGTGCGGCTTATATTCGAAATCACACTTCATTTAAAAAAAATTATATTCATAATTAGTAATACAGGGCGTTCTACTCCTGAAATAATATTCCAAGAAAATTATTTTTTGTATAATTTCTGTCTGAAAATTGTGCTGCGGCCTATACACGCACGCGGCGTATACATGCGTAAATACGGTACATCGTGTGAGACTTATTAAGAGGCTTATTAAGAAGATTAACTTTTATAAGGTGATCACTAATTTAATATTACAACTTATAGGCCATAGGTACATCTGAAATACTAACTGGTTCAGCAATTAGAAGTGATGTGAAGAGAGAAGAGTTTTCTGTGGCGTTCGCTCCTTGTATGTCAAGGGTTTGCGACCTCTGTTTAGCTGTGTGCTCATGCACTGCCCCCGGATACGCAACGATTCGTTGCATCAGATGAAACTTTCGGAATGAATCGGATTTAATTTGAAACTCCTTGAATTTGAGTACAAACTTATAAAAAAACACGTAAATACACAAGTGTTTGGCACTGCTTGTGGTGCCTTGACGGTTCACTTGCCGCGTACATTTTATAAGCGTTCAGTGCTCATCACCCAGGTAACTGTGATGTATGCGCGCACTCGCCATCTCTGGACTTGGTGGCACGATTCTTTTTCTCAGTGACATTAGTGGTAGCCGAATTCGCCAAGGGATCAGGCTTTGTTATTTTAAGATATGATATGGATTGGACCACACTGGCGTGGGAAGAGGATCAGTCCCTTGATGAAAGTGGGAACATTTCTCTGAGACCATTCCGAAATAAT
Organism: Cryptotermes secundus; assembly: GCF_002891405.2. Lineage (NCBI taxonomy): Eukaryota > Metazoa > Arthropoda > Insecta > Blattodea > Kalotermitidae > Cryptotermes > Cryptotermes secundus. The sequence continues at coordinate 1,685,807 of NW_019738873.1, forward strand.
TAAGACGTCAGACGTCTTTTTACAAATCAATTTAATATCCACAAAATACTGGTACCTGGGGTTCAAGATCGTTCTCATTTGTCATAGAAGTTGAAATTCGCCCTCATCTTAGGATCCGTGACACAAGTAGCAATAATGTCTCGTACTTGATGATTGTAACCAGATATAACGATCCATAAAACGAATGACTGTAATTTCTTCATTACTGAAATTCTAAAATGTTTATATAGTTCGATATTTCGGGACTAACAGCTGCGTAGTGCGTTGAATATCAACCGACGTTTCGGAGGAATATGTCGCCTTCATCTTCAGGGTCGATGAATAACCGAAGAAGGAAACCAGTGTGAAGTAGGATCTATTTTATACTTGCATCACTTTGATTTCTTGCTTGGCTTACTTCCTGACCCTGAAAATGGAAGCAATGTTTTCCTTCGAAACATGAACGAACTTCTGCCGATACACAGATGATATCAGTCTTAGCATGACTTCCCTCAATGGTAAAATGTATGTAAATAGTCTCTTGAGAATACGTCACACCTTGAGTAGACAAACTTATGGAAGAGAATTTCTGTGCATTCAGTGATACCCAGCATGGCGACATTCATGTCATTACTTCGTAATATACTTTAGCAGCTCTTGACGAAGCAACAGCAGAATTTAACTTGACATCTTTTCGCGTCTGTTTTCATATTCATATCACGCAGCTAATTCAGTTCAAAGAAGCGTATGACATTCCATATGACTGGTCAGGATCACCTGCTCGCGAAGGAAATATCTTGTACAGACTATGACATCATCACTAAAACGATTTTACCACCAGAAACATTGTTGCAACTCCAGTGGCACATGTTGTAAAGGTTTTTATTATTGTGGTGTAGTTTTCAGTACTAGCCCACAGTACGTTTTCCAACCGCTAAAATTTTAATTCACACACTTCTTAGTCACTTGTTGAAACTTCAGAAGTCGGCCGCAACACGGCAACGGAAACAGCCTGCAACATAAAGCACCACCAAACAGCCCTCGCAGTTGTCTTCCTTGTATGCATCGTGTTGTATATCATAATTAATGAGAAATATTTGGCCGTCGAGTCGACGGCGTCGACACAACAATATTTACTTAAATAAACCAAGGTGACTCTGAACAATTGGTTTATTTCAGTGGCTACTACATGTTTCGGTCATCACGGGACCGTCGTCAGATAGTTCTACAAATACGTCTGTAGTTAAGTGAATGCATGCAATATGTGTGCAGGTCGAGCAGTATTGTGACCGAGGGTGCGTTCTTATAAAGATTGGTCCAGTATTCCTAGTTCTTCCGTATGTCTTCCAGGATGTATCATCGTACATATAAGTATTGTCACGTGCTTCAGTGACTAACGCGCGGTACCACCAGCAATTACAGCGCTCTCGCTTTTACGCACAAACGAGTCGTATCCTTGTAACGCATTTCAGCACGCGAGCTATAATGGTCTCGCTGAATTACACACTCCAAGTATCACATATAAAGTCTCCTCTTCACAACCGCACTCTTGCAACTAACTCTTAAATACACTGCACTCATAAATCTTCAAATCAGACGTTAATTCTTCGCAGGCAGACGTCTAATTCTTCATCTACTACGAACTTCCCATGGCTATTTCCTACCGGGAACTGACTGACCCGTAGTCAGAGTCAGAGTCAGAGTTACATTGCGACTGACGGTCAGTCAGTCAGTAAGTCTTGGTGTCGAACCCCATTTGGGCCGATTGTCTTCAACATAACCCCTCTGCACGGACCCCACCGAAAACACCCCCTTCTTTTGTTAAAGATGCATGTTTACAGCTTCGTTGCCTGGCAACAGGCGTTTGCTTGGCGTGGACCGCACAGAAGAAACAGGTTCCCCTATATTGTTGTCACGTTCATAAGAGGGAGGTGTTCACCGGCCTTCGCATAGAAACGGCAGTTTTTCTGATGTTCACTGTGTTCGTTGCCGTGAGAATGTTTCCGGACATTCCTCTATTGCTGTAGAAACGATCCATATGTCACAGTATTATTACTATGCAATATGGTATGTACTTATTATGTGGACGTTTTGTATTTCTTCTGCTCAGTTACGCTATGGAAATAAACCAGTTGTTGCAAATGACCTTGGCTCATTTAATTAAATTTTGTGTCGACGGCCAGACGTTTCTCCGTTTCACAGATGTACTTTGTTCCAAGACGTTGACCACAAAAAAATGAAGAAACTTGAGTGGAAGGTGAAACTTTCTCTCGCTGAACAGATCCAAAGATATGGATGTTTTTAGAACTTTCCTCCGGCAAAAATAGATCTTGTTGCCCTGTTTTTGGTGAAGTCCTTATATCAGAAGGACTCTCAGCTACAAGATTATATGATTTCCGTTTGTCTGCTTCCAGTGATGGGTTATAGATCTAAATTTTAGGATAAGTCTTTTTTATAAAATATTTTTGGCATTCCGAATCTTTTCTCTGCTGTCACTTCCGCAATTTGTCATGTACAACACTCGAAATATATCAGGGGATTAATTTGATCTCCAAAATCGACATAAACATTATGTAAGTGCACTGTAAATTAGGAAGAAGGTAATTATCAACGCACCACTAATGATGTCAGTACATCTAATAACTGCATATTTTCATCTGTCACCAGGTCGGTGGCCTTAATAGACAAGAAGTACTTCCTCACTTGAAAGACGACCTTAGCACTGCGGCGGGCTGTACCAGGCGCACTGCAAAACGGGTAAGTAAAAACAGTATCACCGCAACCGCATTGAGAAGCTAGTTGTCTAGTTCTCCATATGTATATCATTGTGACACCTTGTCTTGTAGAGCTTCAAGTTATTGGGTATGTGCACGTGCTGAAAGAATCACAATCACTCTCACTTGACATGTGTTTGTAGAATGGGGGTTTCCCTTATGGTGTGAAATGACCATGCACAGGGCGGATTAATTTTTGGAACCAGAGATCATAATTAAGTAAAATATGGTGATTTGTTCCTCCTCTCTTATTGTCGTCTTGTAGTGGAGAGGGGCTTTGAACCTCCGAGTAACCCGGGGGGGAGCTCAAACTCCTGGTAGAGGTATCAGTGCCAGACTGGCCAGAGTGTAGGGGCCTGACGAAGTGTAGACTGTGGTCCTCCATGTTTGGTTCTGGGCACAAGGATAATGTGGGTACAGGATTGTAACGCCAGTAAAGAGATGTCCTGACATGATATCAGTGAGTCAAAGTGGTGGAAATATATATCGGAACTGAATACATGTTGAATGTGTTTTAGTCTTTTCCAGTAGGTCGACGCCACTGGTCCAACAGATTAAAACCTCTGGCGAGCGATATATTCCATGTGTTTTGGCATAGACTTGCAAATACGTGTATTTTGATGCAGCAGTAAAGCTGCTCTCTTGTATAGGGTCACTGCTGATTTCAAATCGGTGCCGGACGTGATACTGTTTTGATTCAAGAACTTCGTGGCTCTCCAGGCAATTCCCATCACAGAATCTCACATTACGTCATGGCGACCTCTTTCTGAATAAATTCTAAGTCACTATTATTTGTGGAACCTTTAATAGGAAGAGTGATGCACTTCTTATGAGTTAATGGCCTTGTTATGTAGATTAAAATAAATACAATACATGAAAGTGTCATGAAAATAAAGAAGCAAGTAATTATCTTAGAATCATGACCAATGTTAGTAAACGTAATAACAGAATACTGTGATCTGTGAACAGGTTCGTGGCTATTTGAGGCGACAGATACTTCAACGCTTGAGGAGGTGCGTCAGGACTACTGCAGACCGAACCAGAAACGCTGCAAAATGGGTAAGTGAAACAAACACTCCTTGAATTAGCCAAGACAAGAGGTACAACAAAACCTTTGTTAAATTCCCAGCAGAAACCCTTGAGTCCCTTTGTCGAACCTATAATTCTGACTTCCCGGGTCTAGAAAGAGTCACACTTAATACTAGACCTAGTTCCTAAATTCCGATGAAGGCTCACACTGCCGTTATCTGCATTCTGATAGCATGTGACGTGTCAGGATATCGTTCAAGTTCGATGCATTGATTTCCTCCCAAACATCAGCAAACAAATTCCGGACAGATTGGTGGCTAACCCTTAGCGCCACAATGTGGCTATCTTCGTTCCCATTAACTTCTTCGGTACATGCAGGCAAATGCTGGGGCTTATCCATAAATTCAGCAGGAGTTCTGATAGCTCAGTCAGTACAGCTTCGATTACAGACTGGTTCAGTTCCCAGCGAGGCAGCTGCCATACCTGTCCTGCAGCAAATGGGCTCTTTTGTTTGGGTTAAAGACATCAGGGCTAAATCTTCTGTGCATCCTGGTGACGCAGTGATTATTTAATGAAGCACAGGGATGCCATTACATTCCTGGCTCCCTATTGGACGCTCTAGTCTGTAGCATGACTTGCAGACAGCGCCATTACATGAACAGGAACACAATCCTGACAGGTACAAGGATGTTCAGGCTTTTGCAGGGACCTCACTGACACAGTGGCCAGGTGAGATATGGTACACCTGAAAAATAACCTCTTTTATTGTGACGGATGAACTTCCTGAGGTAGAAGACTTTGGAACGAGGTCATGATCGTGCGAAATGTTAATCATCAGTAACACGTGTTTCAAATGTTGTGCATTTGATCTCCATTATACAAATTTTATACAAATTTTGAGACATGTTAAGCCATACATTAAGTGAGCCATTCTGGGACACGGCGACCCGCAGCTCATAGTAATAAATTGATTATTTCTGTAGATATCCGAGTCAATAAGTCTGTTATCTAGCTTACAACTGTCTGATGTTAGCCTTCATAATAATTTTGTTATTAGTGACCGCGATGGGAAGCCCAGATCCTCGTTCTCCAGCTGTTCATAATTGTCACATGTCTTCCTCTACTACTACACCCTGGTGTGTATTTACACGAGCTCATGGAATCATGTCCACTTTCACCCGTCACACGTTACGGCGCGAAAGTACAATGCTCAGATCCAAATGCCATTTTGAATCTGAGAGACAAAATGTAAATAAAATATTCTTCTTTGATCTTCCTCGAGAACCGTTGCCTTATCCTAGAGGTCAGCTTTGAATGTGCAAGTGACCTGGAGTGCTACATTTTGTAGGGCAACCCATTTTTAAGGGCGGAAAAATTCAGGGAACAAGTCCTCCGGGAGGGACTTTAAGCCGTGGGTCCCGTGTCGTAGCTTTATGGCACGTAAAAGAACCTCATATCTCCAAAGGAGGTCACTGAGCCAAATTAATGGACGTTTCCCACCCAACAGCAGTCTCTAATACCTCTGGTAGATGGGGGAAGCATTATAGATACCTCTCAGCTAGTAGAGCCGGTCTCGCTGGCTGGGCGGGACTGATGGTAAGTACCAGTACCAGTAGGATATAGAGACTGGTAGAAATCATAGAGGGAAGCACAATGGACCAATACAGGTCTCAGTGCATGGGGAAACCCACCCTCTCCAATAACTAACTAACTAACTAACTAATTAACTAACTAACTAACTAAGTGTAGTGTAAATAATAAAACATGCAATTATCCTCTCAACACTGCCAATATAAGTAAATGTAATAATTGAATATTCATGTCTGTGGACAGATCAGTGGCTTCAGTAGTCTAAATTTACTTCAGCGCTTGAAGAGCGGCTTTAAGTCTGTGACAGACGGAACCAGAAATGTTGCAATAAGGGTAAGAGAAACAGTCATAATGCGAGTTAGTCAAAACCAGAGGGACGGGAAAAACTTCATCAGAATCATGACAGACGAACCTATAATTCTGACTGCACGGGTCTAAAAAAAGAGCCTCACCTTATATGAGACTTAGTTTCTTAATCGCGATGAAGATCCACACTGTCATTACCTGGTTTATGACACCGTGTGATCTGGTAGAGTTTCGTTCATATTCGATGTAGCAATTTCCTCCTAAACATCAGTCCAATGTTTTTGTCCTTGCAACATTTGGAAGCAATTTCTTCAACCTCTAAATCCCAGAGGGAACTTTTAATGGGGGCCATAACATTTCTTACATCTAATCGAGAAGTTCTCTTGTCGACATTAGCTGAAACTCCTGCTGTCTTTACTGAAGCTTTCCTTGGATTTCTTAGCTATCTCGAGGTGAATTCCTGAATAGATGTCATGGAAGCCTCTGTCATATTCCCGTCTACTTTATTAATCATTGTTCACCGAATTATTGGACGCGTAGTACTCCGGGTGTGAGGAAAATTCCATGTTACTATGTAAATCAAAATATACATAATATGTTAACGTGTAATATTTATGCAAATAATTATGAACCCCACTACCACTACTAATAACGTTAATATTTTTTTCTTTGGGCAGATTTTTCACTTCTTTACCTGCGCACCACTTTTGGCTAACAGCGAGCAACAAACAGTGGCACGAAGAATTGGAAACATTGAGGCTCAGGTATGTAAACCAGTCACTGAGTGAAATCCAAAGTAACAGCTTAATGAACCTTTTCCTCAGAGTCCTGACAGAGGTCACTTTGTCCAGTTTTGTGTCCAAGAGTTCAGCCTATATTTATATAGAAAAAGAGTAGCAAATCGTAACATATTTAGTTTCTTCATTGCCATGAATTTTCATATTATCACCATGGAGATGACACCATGTGTCCTGGTAGGTTATCTTAATTATTAAGGAAATGCTGAACTTTCCTCTCAAAAATCTGTGAATTGGCAAGTTGTTCAAGTTTTGGGACATACCGAACCTAATTTAGTAGAAATATATACCCCATTCCTATTAATGTAATACTCAATATCAGGGTTAAAACTAATGTAGTCACTTACCTTGATGATTTTAGGTATTATCCCCTCTGAAACGTCGGATGCAATGTAAGAAACTTAACATGTCATACCCCAGATAACAGTATTGTTCATAGTGAGAAGCTCAACCCATTAGTTACTTAACAATGATGCCGCGCCTTATGCGGCTACATCGTGTTATGTATTTACACGAACTGGATGTACCATGCTCACAGTCACACAGCATGAGGTTCTAAAATGGGTGGCATGAAACTGCTCTGAAGTGTCATGATCAGGCCCAAATACCAATTAGAATGTTGAAGACGAGATTTAAGTGAAATGTGCTGGTTTTATTTCAGCGCATCTCAGGGCGTGTGGACATTTTTATGGGATTAATATATTGTTCCATGTTTAGAGGGTGTGACAGACAGGATTTAGATTTACAGCGCTATCGCTGTTCTACACATTTTCCAGTTTACCTTTACTCACGCGCTGGGATTCTCAGTCTTCACTAGTCGTATCCTGGCAACGGATTTCAACACAGCAATTATACCAGTCTCACTGTCACTGCAGCACACATGAAATCTTCTTGTCACATCCTAATTCCTTTCTTGTCAACTCCTCTATAATCTTTCGGCTGTCATCACCAGAGACTCTCTTAATTATAATTACAATTAGTCCAGGATCCTTGTTATGTAGCCTTGGGACATGTCCAACAAAAACGCCGTTTCCGTCATTATAGCCAAACAGTACTTTGATTGTTGCCTACGTATTCGTTGTCACGGGAAGCTATTTACCGAATCATTGCATAGCAAAGAACGTCTACTCTGGCTCCGATATTCCGGCTCTCAGGTGTCATGTCACAATATGTTGAATGTGTTTATAAGTCCATGCAGCATTCCAATGCCATTGGTTCATCCCCATAAAACACCCCTGGGAAATCTGGCCCACAAATTCTAACATAAATTAACTGACCATGGTGGTACAACGGTAAATTTAGTTACGTTTATCTGGAAGATACTCAGTTTGAATCTATGCTGAGACACCTGCAGTCGTGACTCAGGGCTTTTCATGGATCTCCTCCGCCTCTCCAGGCAATCACCTAGAGATTGAATATGTAAAAGAATATATACGAGTATATAAAACACCCATAATTCCAACAGTTGAGAATGTAATGACATCATAATCTTATGTCATCAGGTTTTGCGTTGTCCTGCTTGGATGCTCAACAATTCAATTCCAAACTTCCAACGAAGGATCTTTCTGTGGAAGTCAGTGAGAAATGTGGACACAGGGGCGACCGTAAGTAAATAAAATATAGGCCCAGTTCACAGGCAACAAAGGACAGAAATATTTCCTCAGAATCCCAACAAACGTTTGTCTGTCCCTTTGTCAATCATTCAGTTCAAACTGAACGAGTCACTGAGATTCGAGATGTACACTGCGATGAACATGATACAACGATAAATCTTTCTCGAGCAGGTTCTTGCAGCAGTAAAGCCGTAGATTTTTATTCGTATTGTGCTTGTTTCAAGTCTTAGCTGGTACCCTTGATGTACCATCTGAGGCAGTTCTCAGTGTCTGGATACAAATGCTGCTCTACAAACAATATATCACTGCCACTTCCATCCACTTTATTTAGTTTATTATTTATTACTTGTCCTCTGATTCCCCGTTCAAATCTTCTGAACGCATTGCTAAGTACAAGGGTAAATGAGCAACTGACAGATACCCAATAAATTGTAAGAGCAATACCACTATCGCCAGCAACAACGAAAACAAAAATATCTTCAAATGTAACAGTAGAAAATTCTTCTTCTTAAAGGAGGATGAGGAACAAGCTGTTGTGCCTGGGAGGACACATTTCGGTTTTCTGAGCCTGTTATCGAGAATCTACGAACTAGGGAAACCAAAGCCTCTACAGCTGTAAGTAAAATACTCACAGGGTGTGTTCAGTAACAACACAGAACGGTTTATTATGCAAACACATGCAGTGTTGTAATATAAATATATCTGTCTTCCAGGAAGCTTTCAAGTTATTGAGAATGGGTTTCGTTTTACCCAAAATGTGCAGAGTAAATTGATGCAATGTTAAAGTTCTGAAGTTGTACTCAGGTGTCCGGCTCAAATATCGGCCAAGACACATGATATTGGGGTTCCGTGGTTCTATTCAGTCCATTTAGGAATTATTGAGATATATTTCGGTTATGCCATGACCGCTTACTTCCAAATCATTTTCTGTTCTTCATACCATTCTACGATATGACAATTCCTGGGCGGACGAACCACTCAATAAAAAAAATATTGTTTAGCAAGATAGACTGATGAGACTGTTTTCTCCTTTTAAAAGTGTAATACAAAGAGAAATATGATTTTTTACACATTACATTGTTCCGTATTCTGATTATGTGACAGAATAGTGAAGTAATCCTGCAGCCGTCTCTCCTGGCAGGACTGCAGGTACGCTGTGACAAGACATGAAGGAGACCCCATTACATTTTCTGTAACTTAAGGCGTCTCTCATGATTGGCTTTCTTTTTAATTGTGTGCGTTACTTCATAGCTTGTTTGTAGGATACTCACCTATTATATAAATTGTTTGCAGGACAGGAATATAAAGGACATACGACAACCTTTGGCTTGAATCATGTGTTTTGAATCATGGCTTGCAAAATCTTCCACCACAAGTGAAATAAGAAAGGCAGATAAAAATGGTGCTGGCATGGAGAATCTCTCAGAAGGGACTAGAATGGCTTCAGATGCAGTACCGTCAGATGCTCATAAATGTTCTCAATGCGACTGTATTCAAGAAAAGAAAAAGTAACATCCAAACAAGCCACTCTGACAGATGGCCTCTTAACCAAGAAACAATCTCACTTGTCAAAACAACGTTTCCTTGCAAAAGAAAAGTTGACATTGGATCGTCAAATAGACGCCTTCAGGGAAGAGAGAAAATCTGACCTGCTCAGGCAAACACAGAGATGTGGCCAGAGCTGCCTTAAAGAAGGCGTGCGAAGCCCTTACACAGGGACCGATCAATATTAGGTCCATGATCGCTGTAATTCTGAAGAAAAGAACAGACCATAAGATCGCTGTATATCTGGAGAACATGCCACACCTTGTAGCAATGTAATGATTATCTCAGTGGAGAGACTGTCGTCATCTTATTATATTATTAGCTCAATATGTTTCTTCATCCCTTGAAATACTCAACAGTTTCACTAAAGCCATTCTCTTATATTGGATGTCAAAGATAAATGCCAAATGTGTGTAATAACAAGGATCCATTGTAGCAAATTTAATAGAACAAGTGCAATTAGATATCTTTAATATATTTTGGCTCCCTTGGGGTCATTCCTATAGTCGTGACACTTGTTGTACATCTTAGAATAAGTTTCACAGTTATGTCATATAATCTGTATAAAATGTTTCCTGAAAATTTTTAGAGTAAAAGTAGAATTTGTTAAACCTGCCTTGTTCACTGCAGACAAACATTACTCCACGCCATATTTATCCTTCTTGCATGATGTTAGGCTCTTTGTTTTTCAGTTTGTTAAAAACATCAGATTGTGCTGTTGCTTGTATGTAGTATCATTGTGTTCACTGGTCTGGGTGTTGAGATGGTGTGGAAGGTGCTTTTGAAGAATATTTGAGCATTGATGGCGTATGCGTCATACTCTTGTTTAGAGTAATATCAAAGAAACCGTTTCCTCTGCCTCTTCATCTTTTTCTATAAATATATTTATACTTTCTTTAAATAAATATAGAAATTTCGCTGTCAGTTCTACAAACAGTCTGACAACGTGGCTCTGGGTTTCCCATTATATCTGGTTATCAAAACAATTTCGTGCAGGACTCTCAGGAAATGGTGCTCAACCGGCCAGTGTATAAGCCTCTGTCATGTTTTCATTATGTGGAAGACACTATCGTCAGCTGGCCACATGGCCCAGAGAGACTAAGGGACTTTCCTGACAACCTGAACAGTGTCCACCAGAACATTCAATTCACCTAGGAGATTAAAAAAATGGCCTTATTCCCTTCCTGGATTTAGATAATTACACGAGACCTGATGGCATTCTAGGCCATAAAGTGTACCATAAAACTACTCACACCAACTTCTATTAAACTCAGCTCTTATCACCAGTCTTTCAAAGAGTAGGTTGTACTTTCCACACTAGTGGAAGGTGTGGTCAAGACAGCCTTCACGTGGGTACGTTTTCAAGCAGAAGGGCTACTCTGTGTGGCAGATTTGCAGGGTCCTCTACCCTCTCCTGACGGTTCTGCAGCCCGACATAAAGCCAGGTTCAGTTGTTTCCTGCCTTATGTCTGGCATCAGCAGGATTCTGTCTCGGAACCACATCTAGTCTGTGGGCCCCTCTCTCTAATTTCTTTCACTCGGTCAAGGACGACCTCCTACTGAAGCACTGTGAATGCTCTGAGGCCAACATTGGACACAGGCAGTTCGATCGGCACCAGGATGATGGAGAACCACCGACATCTGGAACATCCAGACAAGTCAGATGTGGTGGAACAGAATATCATTTTGGGCCAATGCATCTGGCTACACCACATCACTATCCTCTCCACTATCCCAGATACACGGATTGTATCATCATGGAGGCGACTGTGATTGAGCTCCATCCCAATGATGTGAACAGGGAGCAGGAGGAGATAAGACATGCAAACCTCTCATCAGCTCTACAAAAGTCCGTAGGAAGCCTCACTCAGATTGTTCTGGAGCATGGTTCTCCGCAGGCTCACCACACCGTGCGATTATCAGGACACCAACTCGTGTCTTCTATGGGCCTTCATTAGCCCTCAGCATTTAACCCCCTGTTCCCACTTCCCTCGCTCCAATTGTCCTTTATCTTCCACCACATGTGCAGGACCTAAGCATGCTACTTCTTTCTAACTCCACTGTTTTCTACGCCCTTACTACTTCTCCCTTCTGCTTGCCACCTTTCTCACGCTTCCCTGCTTGGCTTTCTCTTCGACCTTGTGGATGGAGGCCACATGATTCTCCGAAATTTCAGGTGACAAGACATCATATCGCAGAAGATATAACTCATCAACACAGTATTTCATTTTCATGGTGATTTGTCATTACATTTAATTGTGCTGTTTAACCTGAAATAGTATGTACATGCCGTGGGCATAGGACAGTATTTCGGATGTTCCCCTGTGGCTGTTATGGTTTCGAAAACAAACAGCTGACTTCAATTGTTATGTCGCTCACCCGCACTCCAAAGTAAACTTATAATTCTTCTGAAACGAAATGTTATTGAAAGTTTTAAGTATATAAGAAATAGAACTAGAAAAAGATGACACTCTATTGATTCAAATAGAGCCCGGAAATAAGAAACTACCTTTAAAACGGGGACATGACCTGGTTCAAGGCGATGTCAGGCCACTGTATCACCCCGCCTTGTCAGATGCAGTGCAAATTCACCGACCTTTTGGAGGAACGTGAGCTTCGTTCTTCAGGGTCAAGGAGGAAGCCAACCAAGGAACCAAAAAGAAGTAAATACAGCAAAGCGAACGAAGAAAACTTGCACGGCTCGTCCTTTTTGCTTCTGGATTGCTTGGATTATTCTTCGAACCTGAAGACGGAGGAAGTAAATTTCAACGAAACGTTTGCGAAATTCTGCCAGACTACACGCATCACATGCCTGAAGTTTTATTCATATTCACCATTGCGAGAATCTCTACTCCATCGCTTCGCTAATGCTGAATATCGGCCTTTGAACCTTCCATGCTTTGCTTTCACGCCTTGCATGAGGTTGCTCTACAAATCTGCAGATAGCGCCACTTGTCCGCGATAGCTTCTGATATACACTGCACTTGTACGTTCACGTCAGACATTCGATAGTAGTGCCTATCGAATATCGATATGCGTCTGAGTGTAGAGCAAATAGTCGTTGCAAGATGGCAGTTTTGTGTTATGCATTGTCTCCCATGCTTATATTCAGCGATATTCCTGCACAGAAATTCACTCTATATGTATATGGAACATATATCATTTTGGTGCAGATGATCTTGTCACACCCCCTCGTTGATGTCTCCACCTTGCCAAGGACCCTGAGAGCTATACCAGCGGTAGCGTAGCTACTGGCAGAGCCTCCCTTGCTGGAGAGGTCAAAGGGTAGGCATCAGACGAAGAGAGAGACCAAAAACCAAAAACTGATGCCGGAAGCAGCGTCATCAGCAGCGACTTGAAGCACAGAGCAAATGATGCTTGAGATGGTTCAAGTTCGTATAGCAACAGGCGTGACCAGAGTGGTTTGAACGGCTGTTGTACTGCGATGTGGAAAGCAAATGGAAAAACTACCACATCATCACTTTTCCTGGATAGTCTCTTTCCAAAAACAGAGATACCATGTATGCGAGATGTTTCCTCTGGAGACAAAACAAACTGGAGGGGCGGATAGAAGTTCCCAGAAGACGTAAGAAGATGCCGGATGACTTTGGGGACAGAAGAGGATATTTTTATTTGAAGGAGAAAGCTTGAGATCTCATTAAGTGGAGGAACTGTTTTGGAAAAGACTGTGGACCTGTCGTCTGACAGATTATTGATGAATGAATGATATTATCACGTGTATTAGTGACTACAGACGGGTTTTGGGTTGGTGAATAGATTTGCTGACCACTTACAGGTCGTAACTACAAAGAACTGTAAGGCTGGGGCCACACGAGCGCACATAATGCGCCCGTTGTAACGAACGTCGTGACGTCCGTCGTAGAAATAAACAAGAGAGGCCAATGCTACGGTTTCTTCTGGCTCCATTGCAGACAAAAAACTACGCACCGCATTCACTGTACACTGGTCCCTATCCTGAACTGTATCGATCCAATCCATACCTTCCCATTCTATCTCTCTAAGATCCTTTTTAATATTGTCCCCCCAACTACGCCTTCGTTTTCCCAGTGGTCTCTATCCATCTGACTTCCCCACCAATATCCTATATGTATTCAGCTTTTCTCTCATTCGTGCTACATGTCCTGCCCAATACATCCTCATTTCTTGATAGCTATACACATACTTTCTAGAACTTGAAATGAATTACATTACTTCCTACACGAGGAGTTATATCTTAGGCAACGAAAAACTTGCGAAGGTCGATTAGTATACCAAATTTGGCGGGTCCTAAATTAAGTGCCACGTTAGGCTTACGTATTTTGCTAAATTAAGGAGTACAAAAATGAAGTGACCGCCAATAGCATTCTCTTCATAACAAGTTTATCGGAACTCCGTGAGTTTGTTCAGCACTCACTACGGAAGATATACATGCACATGTGGATGGGGCACCCAGCCTCCCATACGACGGGCACTGGAAATTGTTTCTTCGGGATTAAAGCTGACGTCTCACCTGTTATCAGGGGCGGAGGTTAAGAAAGCTGGACCTACACCTCTGCTTGTTTATGTCTTCATAGCGTGGCGTTTAATTGATTACGAACAGAGGTTACGTCACTTTTCCCCTACATTTTTTTTTCCTTGGCACTACAGCCCCAGTGGGCCTAGGCCTTCCTCTATGAACTTCTCCGTTCACTTCGGTTTTTCTAGATCTTAGACATTCGGTAGGACTCCTTGGGCGGGTGATCAGCTGGTAGCAAGGTCTCTACCTGTATACAAACACAGAAAAACGCACACACACACAAACTAAACATCCATGCCCTGAGTGGGATCCGAACCCATGATCCCGGTTTCCAAGCGAGCGAAGACAGTACATGGCTTAGACCGCTCGGCTACCCTACATTTACCTCTATAGAATTGAGCAGCAAGAGGCGGTCTGTTGGTTTTCAAAAGGCTTACGACAATGGCACTCAAAAGGACGATGATTCGTTATACCGTAATTATAATATACATCAATAGGCTTATCATGAAAATAATGATTTGAAGCCATTTTCAATGAATTCCCGAAATCCACATACGAGTTATAACTTACGTCAAATAACGGACAACTTCCGATACGAAAATGACTGCGAGCTTGTCCATGTAATATCGGGAAAGAAAGGTAAGTTTATTCCTGGGTTTAATTAGCCAGTCGATACGCCATGAAGATGTATGGGAAGTGGAGGCACAGCCCTACCATTCTTGACGGAGTTGAGTGGTTAGCTTCGCGATTCCCACGCCGCTCCCCGGCAGAATTCATAGGACAGTGGTCAGCGTTCCATTTAGAGACAGTCCTTTCCCTCCCTTCTAAATGTAGCTCATTTGTGCCCCTATCACTGGTCTCACTAAGCTGTAGAAATGCTCGCCTGTGCGCTGCTTCCTTATCGGTTATCAGTGGAAACGAGATATAAATTGCGCTTCCCAATGTTCCTAAGGCTGATCCCAACAATTCCTTGTGGACAGGCTTTGGTTATAACGCCAGCAAGCGGGAATTTCCAGTCCGGAGCAGGCAGACTGATCCTACAAATCCTCGTTTTCCCCCGGGATAACCACAAAGGTTACTTCCCCTGTTTGTACCATATTTATGTACAACTGCTCTTCTCAGACTTGTTCACCAAAAACGGGTCTCACACTTTCCGTTATTGAAATTGTTGGACGTGACATTTTAAAATAAAATGAAGGTAAATAAATTGCTCTGAAAGGGGGAGGGGGTAAGTCTCCTTGATGGAACCCTGCAAAGAAATTCGGCTGAACAGTAATAAGCAGTGACATATCTTCCCTTCGAAGGCATGTTTATGGGACTTCCTACATGAAGAAAGAAATATGTTGTAGACCGTACTAATGACTATAGACGGGGTATCAACAATTGGTGAATAGGTTATTCACCGCTTCTCCAGCCTTCAGTGTCTTCACTAGCCGCTGCTTGGTAAGCGTTCCTAACAGTGGGAAATTTTCAGCTTCTGTGCTCACGTCGTTGCTGTTCGGCAAATATCCGACAACTGAACTGTAGTGACATCTCTTCTCAGCCTCCCTTGCAGAGCTCAACTGAACTGTAGTGACATCTCTTCTCAGCCTCCCTTGCAGAGCTCAACTGACTGATTCAGAGTTACTTTACGACTGGCGGTTTACTGCCAATCATATCATCTTGGCGACAAGCCCCTTGAGGCGACCGGCGTTTCTCTAAAGTAAACACTTGTCGTCATAGTCGTTATGTAACATCCTCTCTGACGAGAAGATGGGTCTGTCGTTTACAGTTGTTGCTGGCCCTCGCCAACGCAGTCAGTCTTAGGTCCGAGTCACTCGAGACTCATGACCACATTTCACTGTCTCATATTCGAGGCCCTCAACCTAGAGGACAAAGTTCCTGTATTTATATCTCCCAGGAAAAAGGTGGCTCAGGTTTACCCCCAGACACCGGGTTCCCTTTTCACGCCATCTACTACTCGCAGGGCTAAGGTGGAGATATTCGAACCCGCTACCACACGGGGTTCTACTGACTGACTGCTCCAGGTGTCCTGGTTAAAACTTCTCTGCACGGACGACATAGAAAACACGGTCCTTCTATTGTTATGTGCCTATTCATTGCAGCGTTAATGCGTTTACCGAGCTGTTGCCCAGAAACGGGTTGCATAATCGTTACGTGAACGTTACCCACCAGCGGATCTACAAACTACAGTATTATGAGTCCATGTGA
This sequence comes from Cryptotermes secundus, assembly GCF_002891405.2. Taxonomy (NCBI): domain Eukaryota; kingdom Metazoa; phylum Arthropoda; class Insecta; order Blattodea; family Kalotermitidae; genus Cryptotermes; species Cryptotermes secundus. The sequence goes on from NW_019738873.1 coordinate 1,702,167, forward strand.
ACATGAATCATAGATTTATCTCTCTTCTCTCTGTGAATCTGCAGCCCTTTCTTGAAGCTTGGCCGCTTTTCAGTTTCTGAATCTTTTTACACAGTCGGCAGGACTCCTTGTACGAGTGATCAGCCCGTCGCAAGCCCTCTACCTAAACACAGGACAACAAACAGAATAAACTCACACAGACATTCATTCCTCGAGTGGGATTAAAACCCATGAACCCAATGTTCGAGCGGGCGAAGAGAGTTGATGCCTTAGACCGCGCGGCCACTGTGATCGGCCATGAATCATAAATATAGCTACAAATTTGGTACGAGGGGGTTTTTGTGGACAAGAGGAAAGCAGAGAATTGCATATATGACGAGAATATACTCTTGCCGATGTCATATCTGGCAGATGTGTCGTAGTCGCAACATACAGGAATGGACAATATGCACAGAACTGAATCACTAATCTGTATACACTTGGTCGTCGACTTACGACCGGCCGCACTTACGACCACAAACAAATGAAAAATAAAAGATAACTAAAATGTAAAAGTTTTTAAAAATAAATTATAAAGATGATAAAAAGATTAGAAAGGTTAAAAAATACCGTTAATAAATATATGGCCGACTTACGTCAGAACGGAAGTCGGTCGTAAGTCGACGACCAAGTGTAATTATTAATTTACATTCCCAATAGCCTCGCCATGCACATTGAATAAATATACGGGTAAAAAAATTATCCCTGTAACAGGCCGTGAAGGCCCACAGAGTTGTGAGACGTCGAGGCTCATACATTTTCTCTAGAAAATCGGCTCATAGATGGCAGTAAGGTTGTCAGCCTTACGTGCCGGCCGCCCTTTGCTACCCAGGAAGATTCCTGGTACTCATTTCTGTTAGAGGCTGAGTCGACCCCAGGACAATAGTGAAAAGTGAAAAGTCCAGTGTCCTCATCGGGAATCGAACTCGTAATCTTCCTGCTTTTAACATAGGGCCTCAACCAACTGCTCTACCCGAATAGACGGGAAATAGATACATGTTTTTGTTAGAACTGCTGTTCTGGAAACTAGGAGGAAACATTAATTCTGTGTAATGTAACTCTCATAATGGGCCCCAATATTTGTATCATCATTGCGATAAAAGAATGATTGTTCACCTGTAGTTGTCTTGTCCACAAGTTCCAGGACGTTCCGCCATCGCAGTGTCGACGAGGAAGAAAAGAAAAGAGAAAAGAGCTTCAGTGGGGAACATCTCAGCTTTAGAAACCAACAGAATTGTCTCGTCTGTGGGGAAGGGGCGTGGAGTACAATATAGAGATGGAGGTATTATTTTTGTTACTGGGTCTTGGTGGGAGGAGGAGGCAAGCTGAGAAAGAAGCAAGATGGATGGCTTGCAAGGGCATGCAAAATAACAGCTTATTTCTCAGATAAACATCTTCCTGTGCCTGAAGTTGAATTTTGAAATCTTGGCAAGTGCTTTACTTTCCACAGTGTAAAGACTATATTATAGGTTTTACGGACTTTTACATGCAGTTACTGCCACCCTTACAGAATCGTATTTTCCTTTGTAGTTTTGACCGCACTGCATGAAGACATGACACTACATATTTTCGTCTATAAGAAGGGTGTAAAAGCAAAGATATCCCTGTAACGGGCCGTGGAGCAATATGTTGAAAAAGACGGAACAGACACCAATTTATAAAGTATGATGAAACTTGAAAAATGAGCGGTTTCCCTGTTTACGTGTGTGTAATCAAGAAAAATGAGAAGGGAGGGACATGTAGCACGCATGTGTGGAATAGTAAATCTACGAAATTTTTGTAAGTAAGCCTTAAGGGATGGGACGAATTGGTATACCAAATTTTTGTAAGTAAGCCTTAAGGGATGGGACGAATTGGTATACCAAAGTTAGTAATAGCATTTCCTTCATAAACATCAGAGGTTAAGCTGTCATTAGGGGAAGCGTCAACTAATCCTCGTTACCGAGGACGCAGATAATGGTAAGCTAGTTGTATCGAGTTCATATATCATTGATATGGTCTTTCCTCTGAGAAAATAAAAACGTGATTAAGTGACTGTAGACGGGGTTTATATGTGTAAATATATTTACTGAGCACTTGAAAATCGTAACTACAGTTTCCTTTGTATTCACAAGTCGTTGCCTGGTGACGGTTCTCAGCAATATTCTCAGCCCCTGTGCTCACTTTCATATCGGCTGTAGACTGTCCCACAATTAGTGCTCAAATTGTCATGGTTATAATATCTCGGCACGGATAGCACAGAAAACACATTTCCTCTGTTGCTGTTCAATTGTTAAGCGGATCGGCAGAAAACACTTTTTTTCCGGGCCACTGATTAACAACGGCTGGTATACAGTAGCCGCGTAGCAACGGGTCTACACTCCACCGTATGCTGTTTGGGCGACAAGCATATTGGTTTTGTACGTAGAATACCATCTTTAGGGCCAGAGGGTCTTGCACGTCTCAGCGCGAAGCCATGAGACGTATTTTATCGGAAATTATGCCACATTATGAATGGAACATCCTTGGTCTTCATTTTTGACCAAATGCCAAAAGAGATCCTTGAAAATTATTGTTAGTTGATTGAGATGAATTTAAAATGAGGATAAAAGAACGGAGTATGAAGTGCCGCCGTATAATTATCGCTGGCATAATGAACAATTAAAACTGCAATCAGCTCAAGTCTGCTTCAGTAGGAACAACCAGCTTTCTTTGTGTTCCAGAAACCTTAAAGTTTTTATTTCCTTTTAGCCATTAAGAAGTTCTAGTCTTGAATACCGGAAGATTAGAAGTTTTTTCAATGGGACGCTCTAAATACGCCAGAAACATTACACCTTCTCACTCCCTTTCCAGATCCATCCATTGCAGGTAATAGTTTTCCTGAAACTCAAGAGCTGTACTTAAAGTGCTTTAAAGTTTCGTACGTTCTAAGACTCTCTGAGGAAATATGAACTTCTTCCTTCTACACACACACACATATATATTGACTTCTTGGCTAACACGAACACAACTGTGCTTCCTCAACCACCCTTCTAATCTGATCTGGCTCCGGCAGACTTTATCTTGTTTCACAAACTGAAATAACAAATCAGTAGCGATGCATGAGCTGGCGCATTGTGATGATGGAGGAAGCAGGAGTAATTTCTCCAAAACTGAGGTATTTTTCTCCTGACATTTTCTTTTAGACGTTTCAGCACTTCGAGATAATACCAGCGATTCACTGTCTGCTCCGGGCGTAAAAATTCATGATGCCAACACTCTCGGTGTAAAATAATTGTCATCATGACTTTCACGCTCATTAGTATCAGCCATCTCGAATATCGCAAGACACACTCTACAAGCACGTGAACAAATAGTTTAGGGCGATGAGTAACCATAGCAGAATGACGCGGCAAAAGGATGATAATTAGGAAGTTGGCGCGCAATTTCAAAAGTTCCGAAATATTTTGAACACACCACGCACTACCTTATAAACACTTGTGGGGTTAGTGGAGGTAAATGGATGAAGATGAGTATAGTGCTTCATAAAATCAAGTTTCCGTGTTTGATTATTAGCCGAAGACCAACTAGTTTACTCAGTCCCACCAATCAGATACTTCAAACCAATTTTGGAATTGATTTTATGAAATGGCCTTCAGAGCTGCCTGATGTCATCAGTGTCATCAAAATGCTTCCTTTCAATATTTCCTTTATCTTCGGGAGCAGAAAGAAGTTATTGGGGGCTAGATCCGGTGAATAGGGAGTGTGTTCCAGCACAGTTATTTGTTTACTAGCTAAAAACTCCCTCACAGACAGTGCTCTAATTCAAGCTCCGACATTCTCGAGACAGTACACAAAAACACACACAAACAATAATAGACGCCACTCAGAAAGAGACTGACATAGATCAACAACAACACAGCTGTGAAACACTGATATGCTATAAACTGGTTGAGTCTATGCGAAAACGCGTCCAGGAAGTCATTTTAGTAAAACTGGAACAAATTTCTTACTAAAATTGTGTGAGAGAATTGAAGTTGAAGGCTTAGAATCAACAAATGTCAAAAATATTTTTTTTTCATTCTATCCCAGTTAATTTGCACACCTTTGTATAAAATATATAAATTTTGTACCCATATAGAGGAGACGACAGCCAAAATAAGTTGCTCACACGCACACTATGACGCTGAAATACAATATTCCTAACGGTTCATGTAAATTAATTTCCCAATATGTGTTTTAGAACATAACAGTGTGAGGCTACACATGCGAATGCTTTGAGTGGGCGGGGTTGATTTACGGTGTATCAAACAAAGTGTGTACTCTGCTCGCACGGTGTTCTCCAATATTGGGCTTGTACTGGTAATAACCCCCGGTCACTCCCTCGGAGTTTAATGAAAACCTCTCCAGCGCGTCTACACTGCAGAACATCATCTTGCCGAAGTTTAGTTTTGCCCATTCCAGTGACCGCGCGGCCTAAAGCATGAACCGTCTTCGCCAGCTCGAACACTGGAATCGTGTGTTCGAATCCCACTCGAGGCATGAATGTCTCTGTCCATTTATTTTGTGTTTGTGTTGTTCTCTTGTGAACACGGTAATGAACCTTCTGGTTCCATAAAATGCTGGGAAATTCTTGAGTAGCTGCAGAATTGGCGGCTCTTCCAGAAGGGCTCAGCTCCTTGAGTAAGTAAGTAAGTAAGTTTTTCTCTCTGTAGATAGAGGCCTTGCAAAGGGCTAATCCCCCGTTCAAGGAGTCCTATAGACTTTATATACATTACTCACTTACTCACGGAGCTGAGCCCTTCTTGAGAAGCCCCCAATTATGCAGCTACTCAAGAACTTCCCAGCATTTTGTGGAACCCGAAGGTTCATTACCGTGTTCAAAAGAGCCCTCCACTGGTCCCTATCCTGAGCCAGATTAATCCAATCCACACCATCCCATCCTGTCTCTCTGAAATCCATTTTAGTACTGTTCACCCACCTACGCCTTGGTTTTCCCAGTGGTCTCTTTACATCTGGCTTTCCCACCAATATCCTATATACATTCCTCTTCTCCCCCATTCATGCTACATGCCCTGATCATCTCATCCTCCTTGACTTGATAATTCTAATGATACTTGAAGAAGAGTACAAGGTATGAAGCTCCTCATTATGCCTATGTGTAGATGCAGAAACTGAAAAACCGGCCGAAGCCCACAAGGGATATAGAACCACAGATAGATAAATATTCCACAAATAATACAACTTAGAGAATAAGGGTGAAGGAACATGCTGATTGGATTAGTTCTGCAGCTTTGAAAGAATATCTTAAAATATGTATTTAAGAAGTTAGGAAAGGAATCTTAAACGACAGAAAACGATGTTTCGTAATAAAATAACAGATATTATACGCAATACGCCTAATACCTGAAATGACGAAGCTAACAATAAAATTTTTGGAAAACTCTCCCATTTATTCCCCATTTTGACTGTGATATCAGCATAATTTCAAGTCTTAAAAGAAACGACCTATTACTAAAATATTCCTCAGTTTGTGTTTCTACTGCCATTGAAATTCCGCTTAACACCGAAAGCATATTCTCCTTCTTTACTGCTTCAAGCTCATTCCGTCTTTCCCTTCATTATTGGATATTTTACCCTGTAAGGTTCTTAGCACTCAAAACTTCTTTATGGGCTAGACCCAAAGTTTCTTAAACTTTGGTTACGAATGCTATTAGAAGACAACATCTGGGCTTTTCTACCATCACGAATTAGTTGCACTCTGAAACAGGTAAGAGTCGGTGTGAAGTTTTCACAGCTCTTTAATAGCACCGGGAAAAAGTACGCCAGAACTTCGTATTGGGCTCATTGGCTTCGGTTTATGAGACGTATAGAAATAATTAACTTGCAGATTCGCGATGTAAGATTGTGCGATGAGACAGCCCAAAGCGTTCTAAATTCCTCTACTGGACTATAATATAATGCAATAGTACGAGACATTAAAAATCCATGTTTTCCTAGCCATTCTGGAAAACAGATGTAAGAAAATGAACTTATTTTACTTATTTTTTGGGCTCTCCTAGGAAGGCAGATAGGGACACTTGGTAGCGTAGTTGGTTGAGACAATATGCTAGAAGCCGGGAGGTCGCGGGTTCGATTTCCGATGAGGTCATTGGATTTTTCAATTGACCTAATTCTTCTAGCCGCACTATGGCCCTGGGGTCGACTCAGCCTCTAGCAGAAATGAGTACCAGGAATATCCCTGGGGGTAAAGGGCGGTCGGCGCGTTAGGCTGACACCCTCACCGCCATCTGTGAGCCTATTATCTAGAATATATGGGAGCCTCGGTGTCTCATAGTCCTATGGGCCTATGGAATAACCTATCTTTCGTTTAGAAACACAGATTACTTGTAATTTCTGCTGAATTGGGATTTTGTGAGTTCTTTTAGTAAATCATGAGGTTATCTTGAAAATGCTCTGTTGTCGTATGAATTCCAATTCGAAGAGACAGTTCTTCATACCTCCTTAATACGAAACAAGCGTTTTCAGAAGACTTGAACATGTCTGTAATCCCAGCCGTGAATTAAGACATCGGATACCTTCACAAAGTAATTATGTTTGACGTTAGGAATTTTCTAAATATATTCTTTATTCGTGTTGTTTTGCGTTTAGCATCTGCAGATCTCTGTTTTATATGCATATTGTCTTGTGTATCCTGGTAACGCGACGATAATAGGTTACGGTTTCGATAACTCGATTTATTGGAGTCTCGGTTCTGCAAGAATTTTCGCTTGTCCGCGGCGTCCAGACCGGCCTTGGGGCCCATCGGGTCTCCTGTATAATGGGAGTAAAGCGGCAGGGGCACGAAGCTGACCACTCACCTCCATCTAGTGTCGAGGTCAAGAATAAGTAGATCTATACATCCACTCCCCCATACGCCTTCTTGGCATAGTGCATAGTTAGTTAAGCACAGAGACAACTTTACCTTCTTTCATTAATTAATTTGGTTTCTGAAGATCGGAATTTCCCGATAAATTTCTCTTGAAGTTTCCCCACGTCGAATTTTAAGGAATTGTGTCTGATAGTTTAGGCCTTAACTCTAGGGCACAAATAGTCGAACAGACAGACAGACTGAACTTCCGTATAAGGCTCTTTATTTTGTAAAGAACGCTTAAAGTTTGAAGTCTTTTATAACAAGTAGACTGTGACAATACTGTGATCTGGGACACAAATAGACCAACAGACAGATATACTGGACTTCTGCATAATGCTTTTGTACCCGTACTTGCACGATGTTTCATAGCAACTCCTGTTTACTTCCCATTATCATGAACAACTCATGTATGCTTCAATGATTACAGTCGCTTGTCTGTGCGTGATAGTAATTCCGGGCGTTCGCAGCAATTTTGCTTTTTTTTTTTCCCCTTTTCGTGTGTTGGCATCATTGTGTGTAGGGATGCGAAACGCAGCAACGACAGTCACTTGTTTCGCTGCTTGAAGGTTATTGCCGGCTTGCACAGTTATACTCAGCTGCAGTGTTCAAGTGTGACTTACATGGTTATCTTTTCGCGTTATCATCAACAAGTTCTCTGAGCAGACAGTTAACCCCAGGGAATCGGTTTGCAATTGTACTGACTCCTGCTGCTGGAACAGGTGAGTGCCAGACACACTGTATTTCTGTTCTTGTGCAGTAAGGTCTAGTCTGAAATTCGTAGTTCTGGTTGAGGGACTGCACTCACTCTTTGCAAACTAAGCTGGCATAACACATTCTATTTTGATGCACAGATATTGAATATTTCCATAAACTAACGATCATAATTGCCGATCACAGTAGGAACGCGGTCTAAGGCATGAACCGCTTCGCCCGCTCATACACTGGGATCATGGGTTCGAATCCCATTGAGTCTCCGCTTTCAAGTACGAAACCGATATTTCTTGCGAAATTATGTTATTAATATGTAGATATGGTTTACTATTATTATAGCCCGCCCCTGTCGTCTAGTGGTCAGAGTACCTGGCTACAGATCCAGGCTTGCCGGGTTCAATTCCCGGCGCTACCAGATTTTCTGAGAAGTAGTGGGTCTGGAATGGGGTCCACTCAGCCTCGTGCAAATAACTGAGGAGATATTTCAAGGAAATAGTGGCTCCGGTCTAGAAAACCGAGATTAACGGCCGTGGGGATCCTTTGCGCTCTCCGCGTGACACCGCCTATCCACAAAAGTTGGCACTAACTTCGCCGAAAAGCGGCGATTGCTCGTTAGTTTTCAGTAAAGAAAGACATTTTCTTATGTAATGTGGGCTGAGTATTTCTGGAGTATTTTTTATTGCTAGTAGGGTGGGACTATTTTTTTTATTGCTAATGGGGTGGGACTAAATCCCTTGTACTGCGGCCACTTCTGGCCTCTTGTACCAGCCCCAGATGATATGTGAGGGTGATTGTGGAGCAATTGGTGGAATGAAGATTGGCAGGGGAAACCGAAGTACTCGGAGAAAATCTGCCCCAGCGCCACTTTCTCCACCACAAATCCCACTTGACCAGACCCGGAATAGAACCCGGGCCGCCGCGGTGGGAAGCCAGCAACTAACCGCTTGAGCTATGACGTGGCCATTTCTGGAGTTAAAAGCAGAGTTGCAGCCAGTTGAATGCAGTGTCCCGACTTGCGCACCTTATACTGTCTTTGAAGGCTCGTGGATTCGAATTTTCGAATTCCATCTGAGGCATTGATGTATGTCCAGTGTGCTTATATTGTCCTGTGCAGGTGTAGGCTTTGTGATGGCTGATCCCCTTCAGAGGAATCTTGCAAATCGTCTGAAAGATAAAAAAACTTAACAGAATTTACTCCAAATTTAAACAGACGAAAGGTCATAATCCGCGAAACTGAGTTAGAAGAGAAGTAGAGAATTGATATAGGCCTATATGACGCTAATTTCAGCACAGTCAAATGAGTCGGTCTTCCGTACCCGCTTCAGAAGTAGAAGATTCTGAGCCGGTGCATCTGGGTATCCGCAGAAACTATTTTTTTTTATCTCCTTTATTGACAATCAGATACTACAATCTTTTAGTCAATTTTCTGTCTTGTGTACAGTTAGTTAAGAATTGTACACTTCAGTGGCTTGAGTCGGTCACTTCCATTGACGCGTCCCTCAGATTTTTAGATCTTCTGGCCACTTTCGTCCAATTCTTCCGTGGTCGTGTTGCAGTAAAAGTGGCTGGAGCAGTGGGTTGGGGTGATCAGCTAATTTGCTGAAATGGTTGATGTTGTGTTCTTTGATGACTTCTGTGACGTACGGAACTTTGAGGTCGTGAATGTTGTGGTTAGACACGTACCAAGGTGCGTTTACGATGAGACGAAGAATTGACTGCTTTGTATATTAGCAGCTTGTTGTCAATGGATAGGTGAGATTTATTTTTCTATGAGCCAGTATAGGTCTCTGATTTTTTTTATCCATTAGCGAAATCCGATCCCAAAACGACCAATAATTCTCTAAGTATGTTTGCCCCACTTTCCGCGTGTTTCTTCTGCGTCTAATGGAGTTCGTTCATTCCCGCTCTCTCGCTTCTAATTCCACGGCGATGTGTTGTGATAATTCCGCAGTTTATAGAAACGTATAGATCTATTGTGCCGATCCCAGTGGTCTCGCGATCTAATGCCCGCTCGAACACTGGGGTCGTTAGTTCCAATCCCACTCAAGCCATGTACGTCTGTATTGTATGCGTTTATTCTGTGTGTAGGTAGAGGCCTCGCGACGGGCTGATCCCCCGTCCAAGGAGTCCTACAGGTTATCTAAAATTAAGAAACTGAAGTGAAACAAAGCGTTTCACAGATGTCCTGCGTTTCCAGTGGGAGCAACAGGAAGATACATAGATAGATAGATTAGATAGATAGACAGACAGACAGATAGATAGATAGATAGATAGATAGACAGACAGAGGCTAAGGAGCTCCTACTGCTAATAATTATATGCAAGAAGGAATATTACACTAAAAATTAGAAATATTAACGACCCCTACCCCACACTCCCTCAGAGGCGTGGAATGGTGGAGTTGAGCTCACACGTAAATTTTCTGCACTTCACTTTTTTTTTTGTCTTTTATTCTTTGTTGATTACAGCCAACTGCTCCTTTTGGGAATTTGGATGTAAGATGTGCTTTACTTAAATATTTATTATTTTATTTATATCAGGGGTCATGTATATCATTCTAGATTAACAGGAACACATCTTAAAAGCCGTCACTGTAAGAGGCTGTGGGGTCCCGTTGGGTTGTGAGACGTCGAGGCTCCCACATTATCTAGACAACCGGCTCACAGCTGGCGGTGAGGTTGTCAGACTTACGCACCGGCCGCCCTTTACACCGCAGAAAGATCCTTGGTACTCATTTCTGTTATAGGCTGAGTCGACTCTAGGTCCATAGCTCCGTTGGAAGGATTAGGTAAATTAGAAAATTCAGTGACCTCATCAGGAATCGAACCTGCAACCTTTTGGTATGTAGCGTAGTGCCCCAACCAACTACACTACTGCGCGCCCCAACAGATATGATTTATTTAATTGCTTTTGTCTTGTCTTGATCCACACCCGTAAAGGTATTCCATGTTGCAGCAGGGGTCACGTGAGTGGTTTAGTCGATTTTATGCTCGTTTTGTATGAACACCGCGATTGTATCGTATTTGGTAGGTTCTAATTTCGAACCCCGATCCCGACACCGTCTCTCCTGACAAAAGTTTGCAGATCCTATTGCAATTTCTTGAATAGCCCGATGGGAAATTATTTGGCGATGAATGTGTTAAACTTGTATATGCAATTACGAAGGAGAATCCTTCAGGCTTATGACTCAAATTTGCATATGCCTTATTTTTCGAGCCATGTGCTTGTCGGGGCACGCGTAGCGAAGTTGGTTGAGACACTATGCTACAAGCCAAAAGGTCGCGGTTTGATTCCCGATGATGTCATTGATTTTTCAATTGACCTAATCCTTCCAGCCGCATTATGACCTTGGGGGTCGACGCATCCTCTAACAGAATTGAGTACAAGGAATCTTCCTATGGGTAAATGGCGGTCGGCGCTTAAGGTTGACAACCTTACCGCCATCTGTGAGCCGTTTTTCTAGAAAATGTGGGAGCCTCGAAGTCTCACAATCCTATGGGCCTCCACATTGTGTTACAGGGATAACTTTACCATTTGCACGTGCTTGCCTTGGCCCTTGTTATCGACTTCAGGGCCATATCGCATTTTCATCATCTACTTCCCGGGACTGTACTGCAAGGCGTGTTCAGGAATGCAGCTCTGATTCAATTTCTATACAAGTTGTGTTCAGTTTTCTTCTGTATTGTTACATATATTCTTCAAGGCTTACACTGGGTTTGGATGGCGACTGGACTTGTTTGCTTTGCATGATCAGAGAGTGTGCTTCTTGTGTTTGCACCAGGGGGCGTCCCTAGGCGACATAGATTGCTCTTAATGTGCAGATTCATCTAGGCTTACGAGTTAATGACTTGTTCCTTAATTTCTATTCCTCTCCTTTTTTATTCTCTCTCTTCTCCCATGTATTCCCATCTCTGTCTTCCTCACTTCTCCCCCAAAAAAGACCATTTTATATGCATATTACGCTGACATTTTGCCTCGTCTCAAACTTCTGTGTGCCAACTTTTCTTTCATTTCCTGGCATCTTTCCTCATTTCCGCATGTTATAACGCATAATGTGGTCGCGATATTCCGAACCGGTTTTTCAATTCTGGAATCTCAGAGCGAAGGATTGAGAAGTGAATAAATTTGCACTGAAAAGCCCTTCGTAATACGAGAGAGAGTCAGTAAATATGCCACAGATGCAAGTAAAACAGCTCTAATGGACGTAATATGTTCTCTGTGTGTATCACTAGTTAGCAGCACAGTCCAGCTTCATGACAGTCTAGGTAACAGACGCGCATGCGCATGTTCAGATGTTGGTTTCAATAGTCAAATTGTCGACCGTGGCTGAGGAGTATCCTACCGAAGAGCAGCGTTCTGTTGTACGTTTTCTGTGGGCAAAGGAATAAATTAAAATTGTCAGTTAAATCGTAAGAAAATTTTTCGAACATGAAGGTTTCGAGTGTGTTACTCTCTTGAATATATGATACCAAGTCGTGTTATAAGACTGCAAAAAATTTGAGTAGCCTGGACATTGAATATTTCATTCATTTTATAACGTGTGCACCCGTTACAAGGTAGCGATAGAAAACAAACACGATCCCATGGCAACGGATCAACACCCAACAACAGAGGAAATGTTGTAAGCTCTGTTTTCTATGGTCCGCTCCGCGGCCGTTGCTATGGAACGGCCCAGTAAACACGTCTTTTCAGCAACAGTTGAACTACAGCAACGGTGTTTTCTACGCAGTCCGTGCCAAGGGGTTATAAGTGGGACAAATTTAGGAGTTAGAATAGTCGCCCGTCAATTTCTCAGTAATCTCAAATGTTTAGACTTTACCCAGTTGTAATAATACAGCATTCTTCCAACCCTCATTGCTAGAATAATACTCTTTTTTTCTCCAGAAAAACAATTTAATTTACTGGACATGAGTTTATTTTTTGTAATACACTGGCAGTACTTTAAAGGATGTCATTTAACAGTAACGGCGGAGTAGATAGGTGTTTTGTTTCTCTGCTTTTTGAGAGAACGTCCATTTCATGTTTCATTGGTACAAATAGAGACATTGATGTTATCTCTGTAAACAGAAATCATAAAAAGTAAAATTCTTTCTTTTTATATTACTCAGCTCACAGCGGAGTGATGGTCACGTGTTCTCTCTCCTCTCTCATGGTGCTTTGTTTCGCGGCGCTGCTTTGCTATTGAAGCAATCGCGTTCTCTTTCTGTTATTTTAGTGTCAAACATTAGGCTTTCGCAAACACAGCGAAGAAACTTCGGGTTCCAGGAAAGCAGAAACCGTTCGATGAGTGACTCATCCCTGCAACAGGCTCTGGAGGCCCATAGGCATGTGAGACGTCGAGGCTCCCACATTTTCTAAATAATCGGCTCAAAGATGGCGGTGAGTTTGTCAGACTTACGCGCCGGCCGCCCTTTACACCTCAGGAAGATTCCTGGTACTCATTTCTGTTAGAGGCTGAGCCGACCCCAGGGCCATAGTGCGGCTGGAAAGATTAGGTCATTGAAAAATCCAGTGAACTCATCGGGACTCGAACCTGCGATTTTCTGTCTTGTAGCATACTGCCCCAGTCAACTAAACTAAAACACAGAAAATTTAATTGATGCTAATAAGTAGGTTCATCTAGAAGTGAACACAGATAAAAATAAGTACATGTTGCTGTCTCGTCACCAGAATGCAGGGGAAAATCATGACACAAAAATAGCTAACAGATCCCTTGGAAACGTGGCGCAGGTCACATATTTGGAAATCATAGTAACAAATAAAAATTTGGTTAACGAGAAAGTTTAGAGGAGACTGAACTCGGATAAGGCTTGCTACCATTCAGTCCAGAACATTTTGTCCTCTCGTCTTCTGTCTAAAGACATAAAAATAAAAATATACAGAATCATAATTTGCCTGTGGCTCTGTATGTGTTTAAAACTTTGTCTCTGACATTAAGGGAGGAACATAGACTGAGGGTGTTTGAGGACAGGGTGCTGAGGAGAATATTTGTACCGACGAGAGATGAAGTGACAGGAGGTTGGAGAAAACTGCATAATGAGGAGCTTCATAACCCGTACTCTTTGCCAAGTAAAAGTAGAATGATCAAGTCAGGGAGTGAGATGGGCCATGCATATAGCACGAATTGGGGCGAAGTGGAATGCATGTAGGATATTGCTGGGAAAACCAGAAGGAAAGAGACCACTAGGACGACCTAGACATAGGTGGGTGGATAATATTAAAATGGAGTTTAGAGAGATAGGGTGAGGTGGTATGGACTAGATTGATCTGGTTCAGGATAGAGAGCAGTGGAGGGCTCTTGTGAACACGGTAATGAACCTTCGGGTTCCATAAAATGCTGGGAAGTTGTTGAGTAGCTGCACAATTGGCGGCTTCTCAAGAAGGGCTGTTCAAGATATTATATAACAGTAAACTACACACCTATGTATCTAATTAACTTAGGAATTAACCAGCTTAATTCTATTAATACGAACTGATATTTCAACAACGTTAACAGAAGAGTTCATCTTTGCCCTAGATCCTGAATCATTTCAGTCCAGTTCACATTCCGAGAAACTATTCCTTTAAGAATTACTGGATTTTTGGACTTTGTCCATCTTTCAGTGTTCTAGAAACTTGAAAGCACAACGTTCCTGAAACATGCAGTTTCCGAAACGTCGTCTTTTCCAGTTTCTAGAATAACGGATGGTGGACAAAGTCCAAAAACCCAGTAATTCTGAGTGTTATACACCATCGCCAAAACCCTTTATAATTTATTCCCCAAAGATCTTTTTTATACTATCCTCCAATTTCCTCACTTTGTTTTTGAAGTGGTCGTCTATTACATCATCAGCATGAATTTCACTCACGTGACCTTCATAAGTGGACGCCAGTGGATGAATTAGAACACTTCGTTCAGTAGGATACGCAATAATATACACCCATAATGACCCGGAACCTAGACCATATCTGTCACACATGTCTTGAATGCCAACAAGCCAGCTTGCTACATATGTAGTGTATGTAATGCAAGGTGTTCAGTGGCGCGCGAACAGGATTGCGGTCACAGGGGAGGTCCAGCCTTCCTCACTGCATACACACAGTCATGTCAGCAGTGTTTGCTCGCTCCGCAAGTAGCGCTGAGGTCGCATAGCAACTTGACCGAATATGTTAAAACATGAACTATCGTTGCACACTTGAATGCTGGGTTCATGAGTTCAAATCCCACTCAACGCATGGATGTCTCTGTGTTTGTCTTGCCCTGTGTTTAGGTAGTGGCCTTGCGACGGGCTGATCCCTCGTCCAAGGAGTCCTACCGACTGTATAAGAGTTTACGTAACTGAGGAAGAGGCCAGGGCCCAACAAAAGGGCTCTAGAGCCATTGACAGGTGAAAATGAATTAAATTTCAGTGCACTACGCATCACCTCTCCTATGTTTCTCTAGAAGAAAACAGAAAATCAAGTCATTAAAGGGAAATTGAGTGATCTGTTTCAGAAATTATATTTTATGACTAAAAAATCACAAACCTTTGTTGGAAACCCTAGTCCGTCACATATACAGCCTTGATGCATGTTGCACACTGAAGTAGCCCCTTTGTTTAATCAGCTTTGTGCCAAATTCTGCACTAATCACTTGAGTAGGAAAGTGGACCATCCTTATGCCTCTGTTCATCACGTATGGGTATGGCATCTCTTTACATCATCATGTAATTAGAGTTCGAAAATACGTGCGTGTGAATCACTGGCATGTGCCAGTTATATAAGAGGTTATAAAGTGGGGGGGGGGGGNTTATATGGAGCTTGACGTTAAGACCAGAGACCCGGAAATCGAAATGTAGGCCTTTCGAGTCACTTTACTGACTGAGCTCTACAGGCTTAGTTCATGAAATTGAGCATATAAACATGACTACTCAATGATAGGGGGCACTCTGCTATGAGTCGGAAGGTCACTTGTTCGATTCCTGATGTGGTCATTGGATTTTTCTATTGAACTAATCCTTGCAGCCGCACTATGGCCCTGGGATTGACTCAGCATCTAACTGAAGTATCTAGAATCTTCCTAAGGGGTAAAGGGCGGCCTGCCCATAAGGCTGACAGCCTCACCGTGAGCCGATTATCTGGAAAATGTGGGAGCCTCGACGTCTCACTGCCTGTTACAGGGATAGTTTTACTTTGATCTTTCTTACGCAATGATAGGGACGAGTCGCAGAAGCCGATTGTTGTTGTACAGTGAGCGTTTTAGTGGTTATGTCACAATTCTGTATCATATGGCGAGGTTAAAAGCACGCTGGGTTGAATGAAATACTGTAGATGTTTGTGAATGGTGTATCAGGAGAAAAATGTGAGTAGACTTCTGAGGCATATTTTAAAATAGGCCACACTTTTTGAGTTGACCTGGGGGACTGTGGAAAACCACGACACTTAGGCTCAGGATTGTCGATTTCGTCTTGAGATTGATACATGAGAAGTCCCAAGAGTGGAAAGTGGCGTTTCCACTATGCCAAACCGCTCGGCATATGCCCTAAATGGACGACTTTCAATTACGTTTATTGTCTGCATCCTGTCGCGTGTCACAGTGTCGCTACCTACACACACAACAACATAAACACAAACGCACACAGAAATGTGTTCCTCTAGTGGGATTCGAAGTCACGATTCAAATGTTCGAGCGGGAGAAGATGGTCCATGCCTTAGTCCAGCCGGCCATTGTGATCGGCTTGTGTTAACGTAGCGCCTCAAAATGTGTTCTTCTATAGAAAATGAGGACTATCGGAAGAAGCCGATAACGCAGTCGGGAATCGAAATGGGTACCTCCTGGATATAAATTTTGCAATGTTAGCTCTATAACATCATACTTTGTAACTAATATACAGGAAGATTATATTCTTATTTAACGTATGAAGGGAACGTTGCCGAACGCAGTCTTTTTTTTTATTGGGTTCTTACTTCCACTTTCATCAGTTGAAGGAACATTACCAAATTTGGAACACGTGAACGACCAAGAGACGAATCATGAATTATTTTCATGAAGCTGCAGGTCCTGTCAGGTGTACAGTTTCTATTTTCCCAGCCATATATTTTAACCAATAAAAAGCCGTCGTTAGTTACTTGACTGGTCGAATAGAGTAAGAACAAAAAAAAAATTAAAAACCTCTCACTTTAACTAGGAAAACGAAAGACTCCAACGAGGCTGGTGATAAATTGCCTGAGAGACAAATGAAGAGACGGGGGTTCATTTGCTTTCCTGCGTGAGGAAAGGCGTTGTATATAACAAGGCTCAGGGAATTAAGCACGCGGTGAATTACTGCTCTGCCTTTCCAAGAAGAAGACCACAAACCGCAAGTCTTGAAAATGAGCTGAAAGGAAACTGAAGACAAGAACCACAATGGACATAGACACAGGCCGTATGCTATATCATGAAGGTTCTCCTTGATTTTATTCATATGTAGTCTTGAAGAAAGCAGTCTTCTGGGATTTGGCACCGTGTATATGTGGTGTTAACTGACGTTTCGGAGGAACGTATCGCCTCCATCTTCAGGGTAGAAGAAAAAATATAAGAAATATGCAAGCGANATGTAGTCTTGTGTTTTACGAAATTGTCGTTCAGAAGAAGTGAAATACCTGACGATGGCTTAGTGAGCCGAAGCATGTTGCAATGAAGAAGGACTACTGCATGGTGGCTCCGTTCTACCTGTTGTTGTGACACAATCTAATAAATAAATTTAGCGAAGTATTTTTTTTCACACATTTATGATATATAATCTGCAGAATCTGTAATAAATATATATTGTGGCGTGCCGCCTAAAACCAGAATAGCTGAGCGGGCGTCCATTGCTACACAACGGCTTCTTAAAACACGTTTCCGAGAGAGCGCATACAGAGACGTCTGTTGCTAGACAACGGCTCAGTAGCTATGTTTCCCATACAACAAGGAACAGTGAATACATCGTTGCCTAGGCGGCAATTGCGAACACGTAAATTCAACAACGCGTACATTGGCAGACGTTAACACGGGAAACGAAACCATTCAGGAAGGTGTCTTCTAATCCGTCCGACTGAGGAAGATAAAAGACCAACGGAACACAGGACAGGACCTCCGCCGTGACTCTGCGAGTCATAGGAGGCGACGAAAAAAGAAGTCCCGGAATCGAACCCGGGCCACCGCCGTGGGAAGCCAGCGACTAACCGCTTGAGCTATGGCGCGGCCCACGTTTTTATATAAGTGAGCCCAGTGTGGGCTGCATTGTGGAAACTTCCAGGTTAAAACTCGCAGATACGTTTCTCGTCTCAGCGTCGCTTACAAAGGGAGCACAGGCGTTTTACTCAGACCCTACAAATAGACGAATCTTTGTGCTGGACGTTCGGTTAACGACTTAAATGTAACGTCCACAAACACACAAACGGCTCAACGTACCGATATAGATTGAACATAAGGTTCAGCGGTACGTATATAAGAACTTAAAACTCGGATTTATTGTCATTACGCTGCTGCGATAGGATAAAAGTGATCTCGCTCGGACTGTGAATTGGGGCATTAGAAGCAACTTCATTTTTATCTCGCGTGGAAGACTCTGTATAACTTCCGCAGATTAACCGGAGACAGAGACAGAGACAGAGTCAGAGTCAGAGTCACTTTACGACTGGCTGCTTACCGCAAAACAGTTCGTTTTGGCGACAAGCCCCTTGAGACTCACGACCATCAATTTTTTTCCCCCAACTGAAGACTTGCGGTCGTATTCTTTATGTAACATCCTTACAGACGAGAGGATGGGTCTGTCGTTTGCAGTCGCTGCTGGTCCTCGCCAGCACAGTCATTCTCAGGTCCAAGTCCCTCGGAAATCATGACTATATTTTACTGTCTCAGATTCGAGATTACCCCAACCTGGAGGACAACCCCCAGGAAGAGGGTGGCCCAGTTATATCTCCAGGCACTGGGTTCTCTTTTTCGTCGCCTCCTACGACTCACAAGGCTATGGTAGAGGTATTCGAACCCGCCTTCGCATAGGTAGATGAACGATGTTACTGCGTTGCCCGATTTATCTGTTGGCAGTCTGTAGAATGTGCCCTTCTAATCCTCATGTGAAGATCAGGGTTGCTCAAACATGGCGCTGCACTTTCAGGCAATCAGGATTCCTGCAGTGTTCAAATGTTTCTTCTTGGTGGTTTCTGCGGTTCTGGATATAACAGTTCTTGCTCTGACAGTGGAAAACAAAATATGAAAGCACCTAGCACATGCTTTGTAGCGACTGGCTACGGGCTGGACGACCGAGGGGTCGGAGTTCAAGTCCCAGTACTCTCAAGAATTTTTTCTCTTCCATGTCGTCCAGACAGGCTCTGGGGCCCACCCAACCTCCTATCCAATCGATACCGGGGTTCAATCGCCCGGGACGTGAAGCTGACTGCTCATATCCAATTAGTGACGAGGTAAGAACATGTGGCTCTGTACATCCATTCCCCAATACAGCTTCGTGGAGTAGTGGTTAATTAGTTAAGTACAGGAACAAATTTACCTTTTTACCAAAATATTTAGAAAAGTGTTATAATAAATTATTGAGGGAAAATGTTCGAATCACCAGGAAGAAATTTCTGCTATTTTAATTTATTTGCTACAAATTGCAGAGGCCGCCTCCAGAATTGTGAAAACGCGGGTTGAATCTGACTCGAGACATATGCGTCTCTTCTTTGTTTTGTGCTGTCGTCTGTAGGCATTTTGATGACCCGATCCCCCTTCCAGGGAATATCGTAAAATATCTGTAAATAAGAATACAAAACCCAAAGAAATCAGAGGCCATTGACACGTTGAGCTTTGTTTTGGCCAAACAGGAAGAAGACAACGAAGTAGACGGATTTGTTTACAGGTTACTGTTTAAAATTATTTCAGGAGGAGCTCATAAAATTGTTCATACTTTAATTTGTGGACATGTCTAGAGACTGTTCTTCCAGTGTGTAGCCTGCGGATCTGGATGAACTTCCACGTTGGATGATGTTACTGGACCATGATCCAACATTTGTAGAGACATTGTTTACGATGGTGATTCCAATAAAATCATGGTGATGATGTGATTTCATGTGAATGAATATGTAAAATATAAAATTGAGCTACGAGGGAGAGTCAGTAAATTGGGCACAGATGAAGTAAAACAGCTGTAATGAACGTTTTAGGTTTCTATGTTTATCACTAGGCAGCAGCACAATCCAGTCTCATGAAAGTCTAGGCATCAGACCCGCATGTGCATGTTCAGACGATGGTTTCAGTAGTCAAAATGGCGACCGTGCTTGAGGGGTGTACTAGCGAAGAGCAGCATTCTGTTGTGTGTTTCTGTGGAAAAAAGGACCCAGCGGGAAAGATATTCATAAATAAATATTTCATGTTTGCCATTGGAAATGTTTGTCACTTAGAGCGGTTCACAAGCAGATACAGAAATTCTCTCATGGACGTTCGAAAGTTGCAGATGATACCCGAGTAGGTGCGGAAGTGGCTGAGGCAACATTCGAAAGACTTCTATACTGCGAGTTTCGACGCACTGGTAGTGCGATGGGACAAGTGTGTCAGTGTTGGTGGAAGATATGTCGAGAAGTAAACTTTTTTTTCAGCTTCGAATATAATATATTTTACTTTTTATATTTATTTGTGATCTACTTCCTGACTCTGCCTCGTAGTTGTGTCGTGGGGAGTTATCATGGCTTGTTTAATTTCCTTAAGGTTTTAATCAGAACCTTGTTGCTTGTCAGAAAAACGATTACAAATATTTCACCGAGTTTCGTGGGCGTTATTTAAATCAGGCAGAAATTTAATCAATCTTTACATTTCTCTTATTGCCTCGCCCCTTAAATCCTACTTCTCTGTATATTTTAGATTGTCTCTAATAAATTTTCTGCCAAGTTATTATACGTTTAATACAACCAATGTTCTGCAATAGCAGCAGTTATGACAGCAAACATAAAAATTTTATTTGTATTTTTACGGCCTCTGTTTTGATTCCTGGTCTTCTGATGAGATATTTTGTGTTTTAATTTTAGAATACTGCCTCACATGAACATCTCTGCATTTGACGTGCATACTTTTCAGTGGAAGTTATTCTCAAGGTTCCGAAAACTCTACAAAATGATACTGTTTCAATTATGTTTTCTACATGTTCGCTTGAAGCGTGTACTCGATAGTTAAAAGTTAAGTAAAATTAATTTAGATTTGAATTAAAACAAATCACTCATGATGCTACAGCTAAAAACAAAATTATTACAAGTTTTAAAACTGAAAAAAAGAATGCCACTTTATATTTGACGTTAAGGGAAACCAATTCCATCTGCAGGTGACAAGGCACAGCTCAGTGAACTCATGTGGGTAGTGTTAGACGGAGCTTTACCGTGTCTCTAATTTAATTCTGCAAATAACAAATCACATTGTGAAAATTTGTATGGTATTCCTTATTAGATAACAGTCGTCAGTTTGCCTTTGTAATACAAATTAAATAATTCGATTTGTTTAAAATTTAACTGAAATTATACGTGTATAAGGTGAAGTTATCCCTATAACAGGCTTACTCATTATCTAGACAATCAGCTCACAGACGGCGGTGAGATTGTCGGCCTCACCCACAGGCCGCTCGTTTTCCCCAGGAAGATTCCTGCTACTTATTTCTCTTAGAAGCTGAGTCGACCCTAGGACGAAACTGCGGCTGGAAGGATTAGATCAATTGAAAAATGCAATTACTCCATTGGGAATCGAACCCGCGACCTTCAGGCTTGTAGCATGGATGGAGTCCAGCTGGGTCTACTCGGCACGGCGGCCACTGATTGGCATATTTTAGCCTGCCCCAGGTGAATATGATGATGGAGAATTTGGTGGGATGAAGATTGGCAGGGGAAACCGAAGTACTCGGAGAAAACCCGCCCCAGCGCCACTTTATCCACCACAAATCCCACTTGACCAGACCCGGGATCGACCCCTGGCCGCCTTGGTGGGAAGCCAGCGACTAACCGCTTGAGCTGTGGCGCGGCCATAACTCTCCTATAGTCACACCCCTAAATCGTGACAATATGTATTCATTAATTAGCTGGTTTGCCTAGGCGTTATGCGTTCACATAATTAGCAAGTGCAATACTTTGAAGGTTTTAGTGTTCGTCTCTAGTTAACCCAGTCATACCGAGTTTATTGTAGTTAAATTTTAATAAAATTCCTTGCTTAATTTGTATGTCTCTCAGTTACAATTTCCACGGTAGCTCTTTAATTTCCAAATGTTAATTGAACAACTGAAATGAAAAATATAGTTTATTTTATGAAAATTAGATATCTCGAAAATTATGGCAGTAGTCTAGAATAATAAAGGTCTGTTTTGAAATTATATGATAATGCTAGATTCTGACCAACGAACTCCTTACCCAAACAGAAAAACAACTTTTCGTTGAGGCTACAATGAATATGTTGTCACACGCAGGGGTGACTATAGACGGGGGTTGGATTAACACTATCGCTCATTTCAACACTATAAATCACACTATACTAAGTCTTTTCAAGCTATTTCCACTAGCTTTTGCTTGTTAGCCGCTTTTCACAACGGCTCTTCCTCTGCAGTGTTTCCTGTGGCGAATCCTAGCAGTGCACGTTGCCCACTGATTAACATTCAGCAGGTGAACCCTCAACTGCACTGCACACACTCGCTGAGCCGAACACGGTCGGTCGATTCATATAGCCTCGGAGCGCACACACAGAGAACACCGCCTGCATCACCTTTTCTATTGTTGTGTGATGTCACTGCGCACGCCTATGCTTCGGGCGCTACATAGCAACGGCGGATATTTACAGAGTCACCTCTTAGAAACGGATGTATACGCCACAATATTTTATGTGAATGATGTAAGAATTCGCAACGCATTTCGCGCTCTTGAGAATGTCTGTATTATGTTCCGTGTTCAGCAAGCAGAATTATTCAGACTCGTGAAAGAGAACGCACTTAAAGGGGATGGAGATATTGCAGCGTAAAGTAGAGCTGGAGGTTTCTGGGGACTGTAACGAAGAGAAGCGATGTGAGATGTGTCCATGCGAGAGGCGGACAAAGCTGTAAGAAGCAAGTCGGCCATAAACACGAACACAATACAGAGCACAAATTAAATTATATAGAAAAATGAATAAGGAGGGAATAGAGATCATCATAGTAGGAAAGGGATGCCCACTGAATCCTTGTCCTTCCCTTGGCCAAATGGAATCGAAAATACGTACTTCGAGAGTGATAACCCAAATGTAAGGCCAAAAAAGAAAGTCGAGAAATCTGTTCTGTGAGCAGTCATTGAGGAATGTTAGTGATTCCTTTACTAACGACACTTACCCTTCTAGATTTGTATCCTAGAGGTGCCCGGTTCGAATTCATGGTGGGACGCCGCTAACAAGATTATTCATAGCTTTCCATATTCCCTCCAGGAATTTCCCTGAATAATACCTCAGTTAGGTTAATAGTACATGAACTGAGTTGTGACAGGTTCATTTCAAATACTGTCCAATGCAACATTTGTCTGTTATGTACCATTAGAGGCTGTACAGGCTGTGAAACTGAGAGCGTCTGCAATTAACCCACAAAATGTAGCAGTTTCTCTCTTTTACATAACCCCAAAACTATTGGAGATTTAAAATCGCTGCCTAGTTCTGAACTTTAAATTCACGGTAATCAATGGACGATGCCAACATAATTGTCGTTTGAAATTTAATACACCCCCAAAAATATTGTAGCTTGTAGGTCCGTTACTGGTTAACTACATCGAAACAAACAATGAAACAACATCCGCTGCTAGGGAACAGATTCTTAAAATATATACATAGCCGTTACTGGATAACGCCTTCGCAAAGAAACACGAACAACAATGAACGGGTTTCTCTGCGCGGTCCATATCGATATCTTAGAACTGAGACTAGTTTAGAAGTTAGTCACTTTTAACAGAGTCGATTGGTAGTCAGTTGTAAGGGAGTCTGTGTTTGTCGGTGCAGTTGAGGAATCACCACTGTTAGAAGCCGTTACCAGGGAACAACTGGTGAAGACATGGCAGACATAAAAGACTTACCGTGTGGTGTATTGATTTGTAGAGTGTGGAAATTAACGATAGTGCTAGAGTTACTTGTAGTTACGACCTGTAAGTGTTCAATAAATCCAATTACCTATTCAAACTCCTTCTGTAGGCAGTCATACACGTGACAGCATAACATGGGAACGAAAACTAATGGCTGGAAATGTGTTTCTTTGTCTCTGAGTTTACCGGAAGTGGTTGGCGGTAAATAATGAGAAGTTATGTGTGTCGGAAAACGCTTTTCTCGTTATACTCCTCTCTTTTATTCAACCTCTTCGCCCTATATCCAATTGCATGTTTTAACAGAAAACCCCAGCTCTAAAATGAAAGTATTGAAGGGATGGTAAAAACGCCAGTTTCTTATTTTCCGTGGAATAATTTCACTTTGATCATTCGTACCTGCTGCAGTGTATCCAATAGTATTATTCTTGGTATCGGCAGAGTGTAAGTTTTAAAAATTAATTTCTCTTTGAAGTCCTTAAACTTCGCTGGATTCTTTGCAGCAGTCCATGCTTTCCTCTGTGGTTCTGATGATACAAAATACAATTACTTTGTTGCGTTTACTTACTACGTGAACTAACTCACAGGAAGGATGTTTCATTAAATCCTACTCAGAATATATTCTGCTCTTTCAAACTCGAACATCTCTTTCATTAATACAATTCCTATTTTGATTAAACGAATCGAATTTAAGTTTAATAAAGATTATTTAGCGTGTTATTATTATGATGAACGGTTACAACTTCACGTAGAAATGACTGAAGCCAAGGCCTTCAGAACATTTATTAGAATGTTCTCCATATTCAAACTTGAGCGTTTAAACGCAAACATTAAACTATCCCTCTATAAGGCACTGATCAGATCAGTAATGACTTACGCTTGTCCCGCCTGGGAATTTGCTGCAGACACCTACCTCCTAAAATTGCAGCGCATGCACAACAGGGTTTTGCGCACCATCGGAAATTTTCCAAGGCGCACACCGGTCCGCGACTTGCACACAGCTCTCAACTTTCCGTATGTATACGATTATATAACAAAATTGTGCAGACGACAAGCAGAAGTCGTACAAAATCATGAGAATGAACATGCTCGCGGTATAGGACAAGGTGAAGCCAGACACAGAACATATAAGAGGCTTAAACTTGGCGGTGGTCAAGCTTACTACCTTTCAAGTGACTAAGCTGCCGTTATAGCATAAGATATGTAAGATAGACATGATCTGCTCTGTAAAGCCTGTACTGACAGAGGACTTGTGTGTAGTGCACAAGGAAGAATTTCCAATAACACGCTATATCTGCGATACGTACACTTGACGAAAGGCCAAGCGTATTCATAAGACACAGACCAATCCTCTCGTGAGAGAGGACGTTACGTAAGGGCTATGACCGCAAGGGTTTCTCTGAAAAGAAGAGAACCTCTGGTCATGATCCTACACGAACTCTTTGGCGGTAAACCGCCAGTCTTAAAGTAACTTTGACCTTTACTTTGACTTTGAAGCCAGTTGTTAGAGGTGAATGCTGGAGTAATCTGAAGGTTCCCATAGTCGTGAGTCCGGTGGAACTCGGAACCAAGAATCACTATGCTGGCGAAGGCCAGCAGCAATTTAACAGTCAGTAAGTTAGTCAGTTGTGGTCACTGGTTGACAGACGCGGCTAATGTCAAGGGTCAATTACTGCGACATGAGAATTTATGAGACAGTCGGAACTCAGTATGGACGTTAAGACGAAAGCTGAGGAACCTACGGATGTGGGAGCCGTTACCAGGCTACGACTGGGGAAGACACAGAAGATTGAGGACGTTTTTAGAGTGCTGTAGTGAACCGCTGCTTCTGGTACTTTGTATCCCTTTCAAATCAGCGACTCCAAATAGACTTAGTTTGAAGATAGGATTGGGTTTCATATAATACGGATATACTTAAGGGTCAACAATTTATTTCTAAAGAATATAATTCAAAATGACTTAATATATGTGTATGCCTCAGTAGTGTCTGTGGATACATGGGGAAAAAAGCACAAAGGGGCCGTGTTATAAAATAATACAGAAACCGCCACACCATAAATATAATGCACATTCAGAGAAGGCAGCACACTCTTTCCAGCCGATGTAGCGCTCTGTGGAATTTGGTCGTGTGTCATGCTATAACCCAAATTTATTGCGTAGATGCGGATGGAATAGTAGTAGGGGAGAGAGCGAGGGCCCGGGGTGTGGGGATTGAAGAATATTTCTGTGGAAAACTGCTATAATTTCCTTAATACAGAGGACTTATTCGTTGGAAATATATTAATGGTTATTGTAATAACAGGCATTGTTCTTGAAAGGTTGTGGGTTCTATCGTCCAGACCACCAAACCTCCTATACAATTGGTACCCGGGGGTAAAGCGGCCGGGAAGTGAAGCTGACTACTCACCTCCGACTAGTGCCGAGGTAAAGAAAAATATGGATCTATACATCCTCACCCCCATAAGTCTTCATGGTGTAGTGCTTAATCAGTTAAGCACAGGGACAACGTTACGTTTTACCATACTTTATCCACACGGAAACATTGTATATTGTTGTAAACCGGAAGTCATTTGACGTCCAAAATTTAAATGTTCTCCTTCATGTAAGTTGTGATAAGTCTGATGAAAGCTTAACTGAAACGTAATTACTTTGCGTTTCTTTTGGTTACTACTTTATTAAAAAGCTCTCATGCATATACGTGTCTGCAAGTCCGCCACTGACACACTCTGACAATGTGAAATAAAATCCTTGAGGTCACTTTTTTTTCTCCGAGAAATAAATCTTACGGAATGTAGTTTACACAAACGATTTGTTCTTTCGCTCCTGCCAAGTAATTTATATAGAGCGCTGTCAGCTTGATGACAGTGCGTCCCCTTAAATTTCGTTGCGGGGAGTTCAGTAGTCGTCAAATGCAGTATGCTGAGGGTAATTACTGCGCATTCCGCGTGGCCTTAAGAGTGGAACTGCTGAAATATTACTTACATAACATGTTTTATGGAGAGAAATTTAGGTTCAAATTTGTGTTGAATGTCCTGACTTAAACGACCGCCTCTGTGGTCTAGTGATCAGAGATCCTGCCTACAGATTCAGAAGTATCGGGTTCGATTCCCGGCGCTACCAGATTTTCTGAGAAGTAGTGGGTCTGGAACGGGGCCCACTCAGCCTCGTGAGGATAATTGAGGAGCTATTTCAAAGAAATAGCGGGTCCGGTCTAGAAAACAGAGATTACCGGCCGTGGGGCCGGCGTAGTTGGTTGAGGCACTAAGCTACGAGCAGGAATGTAGCGGGTTCGAGTTCCGATGAAGTGATTTCTTTTTCAATTGACGTAATCCTTCCAACCGCGCTATGACCCTGGGGTCTACTCAGCCTCTGGCAAAAACGAGTACCAGGAATCTTCCTGGGGAGTTAAAGGGGGCCGGCACCTAAGGCTGACATTATCTCCATCTGTAAGCCGATTGTCTAGATAATGTGGGAGCCTCGACGTCTTACAATCCTATGGGCCTTCACGGCCTGTTACAGGGACATCTTAACCTTTTCTACTTCCCTCTTGAAACATGTTAGTGTTCGTCATCCCAGTCGCAATGTTACGGACTTCATGCAGATCCATAACATAGGGCACATATGAATCTCGAGCAGGAGCTATCCTACTTCGTATTTGCGAGTTCCGGGATTCAAATCTGGGTCGAGATATCGTCTCTCGCGCCCCAGAAGTTCATGGCTTGCTTAAGACCGACTAGGGAAATGTAGGAACGTGCTTAATGCCACGTGTTGAGGCGACTTGTAAGGCGGATTCTGGATTGGATGATTGGATTCACAACTCGGGACTGCAGACAGTAGAACACCATCGCTACTCTACACGCTTTCCACTTTACCGTTACTCACCACTACAGTTCTCAGTCTTCACTAGCCGTATCCTTGCAACGGATTTATAAGAGTTTGTCACTTCATATCACATATGAAGTCTTCTTTTCACAGCCTAATTCCTTTCTTGCCATCATTCTGCAGCTGCCAATTCCGAAGACTCGACTCAATTCTATGCCTCTGCACTCAAACACCTGCAAACGATCTTCACTGTCCCCTATAAACTTTCGGCACGGACCTCATAGAATGTAAGTAACCCATAATAAAACTCCATATTGGGCATAAGTTCAGCACCTTCACACGAGCATACACCAGAAAATTACGAAAAAACGGTCGAAACATGTCGTGCATTTAAGGTTTACAACTTTAATGTAAACATTAATTTTTATACCTTTTCTTAATTCTATACGCAGTATGACTCCTTGGTTGGGGGATCAGCCCGTCTGAAGGCCTCTACCTACACAGAATTAGTGCACAGAGACTTTCATGTCTCTAGTAGGATTCGAACCCACAATCCCAGTGTTTGAGCGGGCGAAGACGGTCCATGTTTTAGACCGCGCGGCCACTGTGATCGGCACACATTTTTTTTATTGCTAGTGGGGTGGGACTAAGTCCCTTGCACTGCGGCCACTTCTGGCCTATTGTACCAGCCCCAGATGATAGGTGAGGGTGATTGTGGAGCAATTGGTGGAATGAAGATTGGCAGGGGAAACCGAAGTATTCGGAGAAAACCTGCCTCAGCGCCACTTTGTCCACCACAAATCCCACTTGACCAGACCCGGGCCTCCGCGGTGGGAAGCCAGCGACTAAGCGCTTGAGCTATGGCGGGGCCCAATCGACACACTTAATATACGGTATTGTAGAGGCCGGATCTGCTTCCCGCATCAAGACATTTGTAGTCGCTAAGACTTTCATTTTGTGTTACTTTCTGCATAATTAAACCCAGATACGTCTGGACACTAACGTCTTGTGCTAAACACTAAACCACCAGATTTTGGTGTCAAGGAGCTCAGGTTCCCTCCTAGTTGACGTTGCAAGGAAATCAAGGAAATAAATTACGAACTACAATAGGACACACATTTTCCAAACGAATTCGCATTTTTGCACACAAAATCGATGTTCATGTCTGTCCAGTAATTTCGTTCCAACGACTTTATCGGGAAACCCATTTCATAACATGTTTCATCTACCGAGTTTATTTTTTGTGTAAGTAAAGCTATGTCTGTAACAGGCAGTGGAGACCCATAAGGGTGTGAGAAGTCGAGGCTCCCACACTTTTTATACACAATCGGCTCACAGATGGCGGTGATCTTAAGTAAAAAGCTATCCCTGTAAGAGACAGTTGAGGCCCATAGGGTTTGTGAGAGGTCGAGGCTCCCACATTTTCTAGAGAGTCGGCTCACAGATGGCGGTGAGGTTGTCAGACTTAAGCGCCGGCCACCCTTTACCTCCAGGAAGATTCCTGGTACTCATTTCTGTTAGAGACTGAATCGACCCCAGCGTCATAGTGCGGCTGGAAGGATTAGTTCAATTGAAAAATTCAATTACCTCATCGGGAATGGAACTCGTGTCCTACCGACTTGTAGCATAGTACCTGAAGCAACTACGCTACCGCGTGCTCCCGTGTTGATTTAATGGACATGCAAGTAAACAGATATGTGTCCGTAATGGCTGTTTCATGTTACACCAGATAATGAAAACACCTATCGATGTGACACTGAACAAGATCAGCAAATGAATGTGATATCCCCTGTACATGAGAAATTATTCTTCATTCTGTCCGTTGTTTAGGGCGTAGGTCTCCTGTTCTGCTGCAACAAAGAATAAATCATTCCCAGTTATGATGAAGCAATTGGTTGCACAGTGAAAATTGGTATTATAGGAAGGACATCTGATCCAGTGTTACGAGATGTTCATTAATTCATCTTTTAAATTGACATGAGCGTTGTTTCTTGTGGATAGATGACGTGCGGCACGTTGATTGGCCTAGCGGCACCAGATGTCGGCTGCCCCCTCTCTGTCATCTCCCCCACAAGCGAAATATGTGTCATTCCTGAAACATCTGCTGACATATGCGAGCTAACGAACCACTTTGTTATGTGCGAGGGACAGTCAGTAATTAGGTCACAAATGGAAGTAATACAGCTGTATTGGTCGTAATTGCTTTTCTATGTGTATCACTAGGTAGCAGCACAGTTCAGCTTCATGATAGTCTAGGTAGCGGACGCGCATGCGCATGTTCAGAGGCTGGTTTCAGGTGTCAAAATGGCGACCGTGCTTGAGTATACTACCGAAGAGCAGCGTTCTGTTGTGCGTTTCTTATGCGCAAAATGGCTCAATGCAAAGGATATTCATAAAGTGAGGAAGTAAATGTGAAAAACAGTAAAAATTGAAAACAGCCAACCAACACTTTCGGGGGATTTTTCCTTTGGTTATTTAATGACGATTTCAATATCGAAGCTGTGTAGCGCTAGATAATGGGATTATTGATGAATTGGAAAGGATTTTGAAGGAGGATGGGTCGTCGCCTACTCGAGATACATTCCCAGTATATGCGTTGAGGGTATACGAACACCATAAAAAATCTCAGCCGTGATATCTGGTGTCCTGGCCGGGATTCGAACCGAGGTTCTTCTTAATAGAAGTTACATCCTTACGTAAAAGTTATATACTAACATTTCCGTTACTAACACTGCTCTATATGAAAGATACTTACTTTTTTTATTGCTAGTGGGGTGGGACTAAGTCCCTTGTACTGCGGCCACTTCTGGCCTATTGTACCAGCCCCAGATGATAGGTGACGGTGATTGTGGAGCAGTTGGTGGATGAAGATTGGCAGGGGAAACCGAAGTACTCGGAGAAAACCTGCCCCAGCGCCACTTTATCCACCACAAATCCCACTTGACCAGACCCGGGAGTGAACCCGGGTCGCCGCGGTGGGAACCAGTGACTAACCACTTGAGCTATGGCACGGCCTAAGATACTTACTCATGGAGCTGAGCCCTTCTAGAGTAGCCGCCAATTCTGCAGCCACTCAAGAATTTCCCAGAATTTTATGGAACCCGAAGGTTCATTACCGTGTTCATAAGAGACCTCCACTGGTCCCTATTCTGAGCCAGATCAATCCAATCCATCCTATCCCATCCTATCTCTCTAAGATCCAGTTTAATATTGTCCACCCACCTACGCCTAGGTATTCCCAGTGGTATCTTTCCTTCTGGCTTTCCCACCAATATCCTATATGCATTTATATTCTCCCCCATTCGTGCTACATGCCTTGCCTACCTCACCCTCCTTGACTTGATCATTCTCTTGAAGACCCTTAAACCGTAGATAAATGGAATTTTGAATAGAGTGCATGGCATTACTTCCTCTGCAAAGCTCCAGTGAAGTGATCAGCAACTTCGAAGTGGTGAAATGATTGCAGTAGGAGAAATGGCAACAGCGCCGTCTGCTGGTGCTATGAAGGGGGGTTCTATTCATATGCTGATGGTGGCGGTGCATTTCGTAACATTTCCCGTGGGAAGCCACATCGCAGAGCCCCAAACACCGTTCAGATTCATTTCTCAAATTTATTCTGTTCTGCAGCTTCTCTCAAAGTTCAAACACTTTCGTCCTAGTTTGGTCTTATCGGTTCAACTCATCGTCCCTACCTTAGAACGGGGAACAATTTTGTATCTATTCGATTTTTTGACTTGCAAACCGCTGATTTTCGCTAGAGAGTAATAACTCATGTGAGGTTTGAGGTTTTCACAGTCTAGCAGATATTTTATTTTCTTAGGGATGTACTGCCTCCATCTTCAGGGTAGTAGTAGGAGCTAAGCAAAGAAACAAAAGGCAGTGCTTACTTTTTATTCGTGTTATTCACTGCCCTCTCATTTGCAAATAACATTAAGTTTTAAATTTGAAATTTTAAAATTTTAATACTCTTGAACCTGTTTCAACAATAGAGGCTGTGTTTTCTGAGTGGTTCGTGCCGAGGAGTTATTTATAAGACAAGCGACTCTACAAGGAGAAATTTACAGTGGATTGTTAACCAGCGGACAACGAAAGCCTAGGAATCTCCTTTGCTAAGGTTCTTTACCAGAAAACGTCTAATGATAACACTGCAGAGGAATTGTCTTTGCGTAGAGCTGTTACCGAGTAAAGACCACTGGAAGTAGACTTCGTGCGAAGAGTCGTGCGTAGTGTTGAGATCAGCAGTAATATTGTAATTATTTATAGTTACGACCTGTAAGTGGGGTCAGTAAATCTATTCACCAACCCAACCCCGTCTGTAGTCACTAATACACGTGCCAGCATTATACTACGCTATTAGTCTGTGAATCTGTGAGCAAGAAATTATTTAAACATGTTAAAAAATATCTGGGGTGGGGGAATAAAACAAAAAAATGATCTAAAATAAAGGTAAAGTAAAGCTATCCCTGTAACAGGCCGTGAAGGCCCATAGGGTTGTGAGACGTTGAGGGTCCCACACTATCTAGACAATCAGCTCAAAGATGGCGGTAAGGTTGTCAGCCTTATGCGCCGGCCGCGCTTTACTCCCCAGGAAGATTATTTAATTAATTCCTGGTACTCATTTCTGTTAGAGGTTGAGTCGACCCCAGGGCTATAGTGCGGCTGGAAGGATTAGGTAAAAAAAAAAATCCAAACCATCATCGGACTTGAACCCGCGACGAAATTATAAGAGAATGAATTCAAGACATGCTGTCAGTTGGAAACGTCTCCTAAGCATATTCAGAACGCTGAAGTTCAGAGTAAATAAATTTCTAACAAGACCTGGATGTGCAGCTCACTGGGAGAAGCGATATTCTGTACTTCGGAAAAAAAAAAAGATGTGTGAGTTATATGTCTAGTGCTGTTTGTTACACGCACGTGCAGAAATTCTTCAGTTGTCGTCTGTGAAACTGCTGGTTCGTGATAACCTTCCTTTTATCGGTCATTCCACCATAGTTTAAACTGTAATCTTCCTGAATGCATTAGAGAAGTACGCGGAAGTTAGGTGATTAGGTCCCAATATATTCCTCTGCATTTATTCCCGTCTGCCTGCTTAATGAAGATCATCATAGATTAATAATTAACTCTTCCCGATTTCCGCATTTCTATTTAATCACATGCTGATTGCATCAACATCAAACTTAATTCTCTAAGCCAACAACTGCTATTTCTTTCAACTTCCTTGCTTCGAATATTCTAAGATGAATGTAAATCCAGTCTGTAGAACATTCGGGAGAATGAATTTCCTCTCTCCATTCCGGCGGTTCTTAAATATTTTATAACGTCTATTCGTCTTAACTTTAAGCTCTAAAACCTGAGATATTCTCATTTCAGTATATATATATATATAGGAGAGGAGAGGAGTGTGTATATATATATATATATACACTCCTCTCTTTGAGTTTCCCACATTGGCTGTTTACTTGCCTTGTAGCCGAGTACTTACATCTCACTTCCTTGCACAAAATTCAAGGAACAGATCAAAGAGACGAGACAAGGAAGAGGAGTCCGCAAGGTCCACATGTCCCACGTTCTGCCGTATATTGACCTGCCTCTGCAGGTTAAGCGCGTGTGCTCCAAGTTAAATTGCCATATATTCTATTGCTTGAAGATGTGACTTTTACAGTACCTACACAGCCCAAGACATACATGGTTTGGGATCTTAAGAAACTGGGACAACCTTTTCGAATTCCGCTTTAGAAGTGGCTATATGTTTGCTTTTTCTGTGTATCTTAAAATTAGTTTGCCGGTCACGGTAGCCGAGCGATCGAAGGCATGCACTGTCTTCGGTCGCTTGGAAAACGGGATCGTGTGATCACATCCCACTCAGGGCCTGCATGTTTGGTGTTTGTGTGTGTATGTGCCCTTTTCTGTGTTTGTATATAGGTAGGGGATTGGCGGCGAGCTCATCACCAGCCCAAGGATTCTTGCCGAATGTCAAGATCTAGTAAACCAAAGTGAAACGGAGAGTTTTATGGAGGTAGGCCAAGGCCCAAATTGGGGCTGTACCGCCAAAGAAAAAAAAATAGTTTTGGTAGGCTGAAGAAACCATGGATACCTCAGGCAAGAAATTTTGTAGCCTAACCGTGATTCGAACCCGGTATGCCCGGGATAGAAGTATAGAACCGCATGTATGCAAGTCTGCTCAGTGATTAACGACAAGAGAAAAATTGACGAAACAGAATATCTGAAATTCCGCAGTATAAAGGCGCGTCCACATTACTCGTGCTCGTGTGACTCGCTATGCTCGCGAGTAATGTGGACGATATGACAAGTCACGAGACAAACAAATTTTAAATTATTAATCTAAAAACTATAGCCAATAAATTAAAATACGACTACAGCCTATACACACTACGAGTAAATATACGGATCCTCACGCGCCGAAGCCTGGCGAGCAACTGAAGTAGTGTGGACGAAGATTTACGAGCACAAGTAAAAACCAGACGAGTCTCCCGACGACCACAAGCCTGGCGAGCACGAGCACGAGCACGAGTAATGTGGACGCGCCTTAAGAATTACTAGGAATAATGTATCGAGTTTATTCTTTGATAGTATTGAGGGATATTTTATTTCGATGAACTGGTCAGATCTGAGAGGTCTGAAGAAGGAGGTGAGTAATGTCCGGCCCTGTGCTACCTCTCGCAAGGCTTCACCAAGCCTGGTCTGAAACCTGTCTCTGCTTAATGCCTGTTGGGTCGCCACATGAAGTCTCTCAGTACCACAGAGCCGCAAAATTTTGGAGCTGAATAAACACTGGCCTTTAGTGGAGCAGAAAGGTCTCCCTTTCAGAATTTCGAAGAACGCCACAAACCCCTTGATACAAGCAACAGATGTAGGCTGACATTTCCTTAACGATAATGTTGGATTCCTTTCCAAATATCGAAACCATTTCTAATCATGTAAGATTTGAGGCTTTCACGGCGGTGACTATGAAGAAAGCAGTCTTCTGGGATTTGGCACCGTGTATATGTGGTGTTAACCGACGTTTCGGAGGACCGTATCGCCTCCATCTTCAGGGTAGAAGAAAAAGTATAAGAAATCTGCACATATACACGGTGCCAAATCCCAGAAGACTGCTTTCTTCATTTCTAATCAGCTTTCCTTTTTCAGGTGAAAATGGTGTGCTATACTCTTCCTTAATGTCAACTGAATATCTATTTTTGTTAGACTTGAAAGGATTCTGACGATGGTGTATACTGTACTTCTTTTGGCTTATTTTGGACTTCATCCATCGTCTGGTGTGTAAAAGACAAAAGACCACGACGTTTTCTACAGACCGGGTTTGTCCAGTGATTGGGACTAGCTCTTTCTAACGGGCCCAACTGAGTAGGTTTACCCTTCCCCACCCACCTGAAGACGGAGACAAATCCAGTCCCCGAAACGTCGTGGTCTTTTATCTTTTACATACCAGACGATGGATGAAGTCCAAAATAAGCCAAAAGAAATATCTATTTTTGTGTCTTTCGTCGTTAGTGGGAATCAACGAGTTAAGTGCCATATTATACAAGAATGAATTTGTCTATATTA
This sequence comes from Cryptotermes secundus, assembly GCF_002891405.2. Taxonomy (NCBI): domain Eukaryota; kingdom Metazoa; phylum Arthropoda; class Insecta; order Blattodea; family Kalotermitidae; genus Cryptotermes; species Cryptotermes secundus. The sequence continues at coordinate 1,737,186 of NW_019738873.1, forward strand.
GGATTATTAAGTGCGGGAAATTTTTTTCGAAATGAACTTAAATTAACTTTTTCAGTGGAAATGAAGCACTTGTGTTGTGGCACACTACAGACCAACTTTATACTGCCGGCTGGCTAGCATTCTGTCATATTTCTCGTCCTTCAAGGCTAAATCCGTGAAACAAACGAGAGAATATAATTCCTTCTGTTTCTGTCATAATCATTTTTTCATCCTGTCCACACCAGATATCATCCGCAGTTGATGCGCAGTTAAATAACTTAAAACCCACATCTTGCACTCGCTTAAACTGTGCATATTGTCACGTGTAGGGTGGTACACGCGACAAAAATGGCGGGTTCTAGTTCGGATGATTGGATTTGTTGGCACTTTGGTTACAAGCTCTCTTAATCGTATTTAAATACAGCGCTACCGCTGATTCACACACACACACTGGCTCTCTCCTGGCACCACAACCATAGCAGTGGCACTGAAGCACACACTCCAAATATTACACATGAATGAAGCCTTCTATCACACGTTAAGTCTTCACAGGACGAACTTTCCGTGCGTATCTTCTACTGAGCACTCAGAACTCAGAATTGAACCGTAGCGCCGTTTGTTTTTAAGATAACTCCTTTGCACGGATCCCACGGAAAACATAGCCTCAATTGTTGAAAAGCGTTTACCGAACCATTGCATAGCAACGGTCGTAGTGGGGACACTATAGAAAACAATCTTTCTATTATTGAGGTTTGTTTACCGAGCAGTTGCTTAGCAACGCTCTGGACATCCACTTTACAACATTCTTATCTCCAAATGTAATTTAAATTTACTCCATGTTCTATGTTTATGTAATAAGTGCCCTGTGAATGATGTTAGGGGAGGTGTGGGAAATTTAATGAGTCGTTCATGTTACATAATATTTTGGATAATAGGAGGTTTGGATTATTTTCATGTATTCGGAACTAATTATACATGGTAATTAAAGTGTTTTGTTTGAATTACAGTGTCCAGTTGCTCATTTCCGTTAATACTCCTTCTCAGTTTTCATATGTACGTTCTGTTATGAACACGTTTCGAAATTTATCTCAGTTGTTTGCTTGCAGATCTGAGGCAAACATCCTTCTGGTAGCTATGGTTGCTGTTTGTTCAAACGCTCAGGAAGAGCGGTTTTATTCTTAAGGTCTTGTGCTGTACTATGCAGATTGCTGCCACTCAGAATAAGAGAGTTCTCATGAGTAGAGAGGGACAAGGTCTATGAGTTAATAATTCTATCAGCAGTCGGTCACGGTAGCCGAGCGGTCTAAGGCGTGCACTGTCTTCGCTCGCTTGGAAAGCGGGATCGTGGGTTCGAATCCCACTCAGGGCATGGATGTTTGTGAGCGTTTTCCGGTGTTTGTGTACAGGTAGAGGCCTTGCGACATCTGATCACCCGCCCAAGGAGTCCTACCGAATGTGTAAGATCTAGAAAAACGGAAGTGAACGGAGAAGCTCATAAAGGTAGGCCTAGGCCCACTGGGGCTGTAGTGCAAAGGGGAAAAATTATCAGCAAGCCGTGGACGAACTTCTGTGTAATTCATTAGCTACATAAATGAGAAAATATCACGTTCGAGTCCTTAGCAGTCCTACTTTGTTTTTGGGAGGTCCGGAGTTCGAGTCTCAGCTCGATGACGGCTCATTATGACCGAGAAATCCCATAATATACCTCAGTGCTTCCAGCTAATGACATGATCACTTCCTTCCACATCCTTTCCAGTTCATTAATCATAATAATATTCAACATGATAACACATTTCGCTCATATAGATATTGTCATGATTTATGGGCTGAATAATAATAACGGGGTCTGGCTTGGATGATTGGATTTATTGATCATTCTTTTACAATCACACGTTAACACTAACTAACAATAAATCTTCAGCCGAACCCTTCTTCCTGGACTGCCGAAAATTCGCTCCATTCTCAGTCTCTCTGATTTGATTCTCTTCTGTAGTACTTATATAGTCGCGAGGCATACCCATAGAAAACACGTCCGTTGCCTAGCACTGGACATCCTCTATTGTTGGTTGCGTATTTGTTGCGGGCTTGTTTACCGAGTCGTTCCCTAGCAATGGATCTACATGTCACAGTATCAAATATCTATAAAAGAGAACGGGTCAACTTTAATACATCTTCGTTCTTCTGTAAAAAGAATTACAAAGTGAACCGACACTGTCACTGTAAGAAGCGCAGTTATTAATACCCTGCCCATCTAATTCTGAATAGCAATATTAGATTCTAGCTGAAATATTCTAGCAAAATTATAGGTACAGCATTGAGTTACAGTATGGCCGCGCCATAGCTCAAGCGGTTAGTCGCTGTCTTCCCACCGCGGCGGCCCGGCTGGTCAAGTGGAATTTGTGGTGGACAAAGTGGCGCTGGGTCAGGTTTTCTCCGAGTACTTCGGTTTCCCCTGCCAATCTTCACTCCACCAATTGCTCCACAATCACCCTCACCTATCGTCTGGTGCTGGTACAATAGGCCAGAAGTGGCCGCAGTATAAGAGACTTAGTCCCACCCCACTAGCAATAATAATAATAAAAAAGTTACACTGTACTCACAATCCAATACATATATACGAATTTTATTATAGGTGTACACATATTCCCTGCACGCAGTCTAACTTTAGTCGACTTTAAACATATGCAAAACTGCGGAAAGCAGAAATTATAAAAGCTTGGTGTTCCTTTACCGCGTTTTCAAACCCATCGATGTAGAATCCAGTACACATACACTCAGTACGTTCTGTATTAGCCAAAATGCTGTGGCAGTGTTGTGGATTTGTGAATATTCTGCGGACGGCTCGGCGCACGAGCAAAACATATGCGAATTCTCTCTCTCTCTTCCTCAGTAAAAGCCGGGACAATATAAAACGCCACACTGAACACTTGATTTATTGCTTAATAAAGCAAAGAGCAGAAGCACGACCAGCGCTCCCACTGCTGCCACCACTGCAGCTTGTGTCAGATGCAGGAACTAGCATGATGGTGAAGGTAGACGCTTTTGCCTGCCATCGTTGCACATACATATTAATTCATATTATTCTCTCGCCTCAAATTTCGCATTCTGCGTACTTCAGAAAGGAATGTTTGCCCTGAAATGTAGAGTCTGTTGCAGTCGCTACTTCTGAAACACCCTGCTTTAGTGTGGCCTCAGCTCATGTGATGTCATTAAATCTCTCATGAAGTGATCAACCTATCAGATGATTTATAGTACTGTTTTATTTTCTCGATAGAGCACCGTGCTCTAGAGGTAGCGTTATCTTGTATAAGTCTTGCTTGCGCTGCGGAGAAAAATTCATGACGAAAATATAAGAAGGGCATATGCATGGATTAAAAATCTAAGAAGAAGCTATTTCTTTTTACTCTTTCAGAAGATGTAAAATGTAAAGCTATCCCTGTAACAGGCTGTGGAAGCCTATGGGGTTGTGAGACGTCGAGGCTTCCACATTTCCTAGACAATCGGCTCACAGATGGCGGTGAGATTGTCAGCCTTACTCGCCGGCCGGCCGCCTGAATCATAGAAGTCATTTGACTTGTCTCAGCCACTTCCGCGCCTCCGTTTCAAACCTCTTCGTCAATAACGAAACGTTTTCCGCTCAGTTGAGAACCGCTTTACGCGACAAGCACTTCTCACCGTAAACAGGAAACATTTTTTTTATGAATATCCTTTGCATTGCGTCATTTTGCCCACAAAACACACACAACAGAACGCTCCTCTTCGGTAATACATTCTTCAAGCGTGGTCATCATTTTGACTACAGAAACCAGCCTCTGAGCATGCGCATGCGCGTCTGTTACCCAGATTCTCATGAAGCTGGACCTGTTACGACCATTGCAGTTGTTTTACTTCCGTTTGTGACCTATTTACTGCCTCTACCTCGTATTTCCCTATTGAGTTTTGCTGGAAGGTATAACGATGCCTCATTGTGACCTCTAGTGTCAGTTTCGTGGACGTTCAAAGTGTTCATTTATTTATTAAGTGTGCCGTTAGTTTATGACGTCGGCCGAGTGACCGTGGAGCTGTTGACTAACTCTCTACGGTTCCTGTGTGCCATAAACTGTTCTTTTCCCTTGATATTTTCAAATATTAGCATACTTTCTCCAATGTTTGCTCGCCGTGGCTTCATTAGATCCTCCCTGGCGAATATAAACAGTCTGCGCAGTTGTTCCACGTGGAAAGGATGTCCTTGCTTCGTTATCTGTTGCTTTTTTGTAGGTGTTTGAGCTATTTCTTGTGTCTGATTCTTACTTCAGGCATATAATTGAAATTCACTTATTCTTGGGTTTTCGAATCTGTTTAAATCAACAAATCTTTATATTGCAACTAATAATATTTTCACTAGTAGGTGTTTGCGCGTGACTTATAAGACGGGATCTGTATTGGATGATTGGATTTATTGACACCTTATTCACAAAACTCGGGACGACAGGCAATACAGCGCTATTGCTGCGTGTTTCCACCCACTTTAAAGTTCACCATTACACGCTCACTAGGTTTCTCAGTCTTCACTAGTCGTATCCTGGCAAGGGATTTATAACAGTCTCACTGCCACTTCAAATCACACATGAAGTCTTCTTTTCGCAGCCTAACTCCTTACTGGCCATTATCCTGCAGCTGGAACTCAGCTCAATTCCTCAAGCTCATGTCCTGGCAGGCTGGCCTCTCGAAACTGAACTAAAGTCTTCTTTACAACAACTTTTGTGTCGATCACGCAGAAAACACAGCCTCTCTATTGTTGGTAAGGCGTGTTGAGAGCGCTGTTGCATAGCAACGGAATTTACTTAATTGTTGCTAAAGTATTCGTTACCGCGGGAATGTGTTTAGCGAGTTGTTGCCCAGCAACGAACGTCTACCGTGACTTCACCGTTCCGGCTTCCGGACGCCGTGTCACTGTATGAAGTAACTGATGTTATAGCCTTCTGGACTGTGACAAAGTAGCTAGTCTCAGTCGGTTTTCTTTTCGTTCGTGGGACGGGTGACATTTTGCCGACTTACCACTGCGACCGCATCCTCGGGTGGTATATATGTGTGTGTGTGTGTGTGTGTGTGTGTGCAGCTGTTGGCGGAATGAGAATTGGTAGAGAAAACCGTACGTCAGTACCCCTTTGTCCACCACAAATCCTACGTGACTTGACCTAGAGTGGAACAGCTGCAGCCGCGGTGAAAATATTTCGACTAACCACCTCAGTTGTGACATGGAATGTCATAGGTTGTTACTGACGTTTCGGAGGAACCATCAGAAGTATTCTGAAAACCTTCGATGTTACGTACAATTTGGCCGATTGAATATTTGTGTTTCGTCAGCCTTAACGTTCCTTCAAATGGCGCCATTTTGTGTAAAAGAATCATTCGGCTCACCATTTCACTAAAAAAATTGTTAAAAATATATTTTCTTCCACTCCTCAATAAAATGTCTGTGCCCATTTTCTCTTCTAGTGCTGAACGAAAATGCATAATGAGGAACTTCATAACACGTACGCTTTAGAATGCTCAAGTCAAGGAGAATGTGATGGGCATGGCATGTAGCATGAATTGGGAGAATGGAGGAATGCATATAGGATATTGGCGAGGAAGCCAGAGGGAAAAAGACCACTAGGAAGACCAAGCAGAAGGTGGGTTAACAATATTAAAATGTATTTTAAAGGGATAGGATGGGGTGTATAGACTGGATCGATGTACCTCAGAATTGGAACCAGTGGAGGGCTCTTGTGAACACGGTGATGACCCTTCGGGTTCCATAAAATGCTGGGAGGTTCTTGAATAGCTGCACAATTGGCGGCTTCTCAAGAAGGGCTGTGATGCACGAAGTTAGTGGTGAACGAAAATAGAGTTCTTACAAGTCAGAACCCCATACGAAGATCTGGATAAATTGAACTTCCCATGAATTGGGATTTAGTTCGTTTTTAGAATAAATAAAATTATACTCGAAAAATAGTCCTTTTATGAGTGCCCTAGAGTTTTGTTGGTAGAGGTTATATTCTCTATCCACATAAACTGACTTTGATAGCCTGGGATGGATCTGTATGGTTGCATCATATATATATTTTTTCTTTCTACTGACTTTAACATGAGCGGAAAGACACTCGAAACATTTCAGAAGGTATAATTCACTGAATGTATGAAAAGTAATGTATCAAGTGCTATGGTTGAGGCACTATGCTGCAAGCCGGAAGTGCCTAGTTTCGAATCCCGATGAGGTGGATATTTTAAATTTGCCCAATCCTTTCAGCCACAATATGGCCCTGAGTTCGACTCAGCCTCTGACAGAAATTAGTACCAGGAATATTCCTGGCGGGTAAAGGGCGGTCGGCGCGTAAGGCTGACCTCACCGCAATCTATGAGTCGACTGTCTAGAAAATGTGTGAGCCTTGACGTCTCACAACCCTATGGGTCTTCACGGCCTGTTACATGGATTGCTTTTTTTTTTTTTACTTTAAGGGATAAAGGCAATACGCATTATGGCATAGGAAAAGCATGAAGTTCGCTTTAGAACCGACCGTTACTGAATGCTCTTATCCTGGCATACAGATCATCTATGTTGATCTTCAGTTCCTGTGGGATACTGCCACAGATTCGGCAACGACAACTCCTCCATGCCCTCTTCCATCACCACTCTTATTCTGCCCTATATACTTGTGACTGATACAGCATCCATATATTATTCAAGACTCCGTCTCCCATAAAAGCCTTGAAATATATTGTTACATGTACACCCATTGCTAGGCAACGGGTTGGTAAACACGTTCTCGCAGAAGAAAACGCGCGGAACAATGTGACGTCTGTTGCTAGGCAACGAAGCTGTAGATACGCATCCCTAACAAGGACGGTGTTTTCCGTGTGGTCCGTGCAGAGGAATTATCTTGAAGATCTCGGTATGAAATAGCCACGGGAAGTTCATAATAGAAGAATAATTAGAAGTCGGCCTGTGGTGACTTAACATTTGGTTTGAACATTCGGGTTCCATAAAATGCTGGGAAATTCTTGAGTAGCTGCAGAATTTGCGGCTCCTCCAGAAGGGCTCAGTTCCATGAGTAAGTAAGTAGTTATTGGAGAGGATTACTGTAATTTTAACACATACGAGTTCTGAATATCCAACACATCCAATCCCGCGTTATTAGTCAGAAATACACGTGACACTATTGTCACATTTATGGGCGACTATAGATTGAATGATTGGATTTATTGATCACTCAAACTCCGTGATTTTAGTCCGCTAGTGAACTATACCGACCGAGCGACCGTCGCTTGTCGGCGAAGTTTAGTGCCAATTTTTCGGATAGAGGGTGTCGCGTGGTCAGCGCAACGAATCCCCACGGCCGTTAATTTCGGATTTCTAGACCGGAGTCGCAATTTTCTTGACATAGCTCCTCAATTATCATCACGAGGCTGAGTGGACTCAATTCCAGACAAATACTTCTCAGAAAAAATCTGGTAGCGTCGGGAACCGAACCCGGACCTCTGGTTCTGCAGCCAGAAACGCTGACCACTAGACCACAGAGACGATCTTATTGATCAGTCACAAGCCGTAATTGCAACTGAGTATGACACTCTTGCCGACCACTCCAAACTGAATCTTCTCCATGTGCTTTCACTGGTCGTCGTTGTTGCCTTCCTGGCGCGTCCGTTGTCGCTTCCCGAGCGTCCGTCCTTTCGGGGTTCCTCGTACCACGTTGTCCTTGGTCCGGGTTTTCCTGATGACTTTTCCCTTGAGCCATGCCAGTTTTACACGGCGGGTCGTCCTCATGCCGACGGCGGCCAATTGCTTCAGAGATCCGCAATTTCCGCAGGTCCTCTCCTTTGGCTTCTGGCGGCACTCCGGAGCCAGATTTCGGCCCCTATGCCGCTTCGTCAGTCCTTCGGCAGGTTTCACCTCGTATCGCGTGCCGTTCCCTGGCAATGCGTTGACATATCACATTATTGTGACATGACGCCTGAAGAACGGAATAATGGAGCCAGAGGAGACGTCCATTGCTAGGCAACGGTTGCTGCCTTGCAATGCTGCTCGAGTTCCGGAGTTTAAAATGAGCAGTCAGTTGAAAGTTGGGAAGATGGAGTTGAGATTTTAGGTGTGGAGCGTTAAACGGTGGACAACGGCGTGACCAAGGAAGCTGAAGGATATCTCTAGGTAGAAGCCGTTGTAGGGAAACGGCTAACGGAGGCTGTAATAGACTGAGAACACTAGTCTACAAGCGTCAGTGATCTGTAAAGTGTAGTTCCGAGTGGTGTATACAAGAGGTCAATAAATGCATTCAGAAATCCATACCCCGTCTATAGTCACACACCTCTAAATACTTGTGTAATTAAGATGATTATATATACAGAGTCATTACGCTACACATCATTCAGTCTAAGCAGACACATGGATGATTCACATCATTGACCTAAGGGTCTCCAAGTGTTGCGAACTAGTGACCTCTGTATAGACAGCAAGGCAGTAACTGTCAGGCGTACTGCATGATTGACAAGCTCAGATAACCTGAGTTCGTCTCCCGACAGCTGTGGTCCATTATCGCTACAATATGAGACATATCTCTCCAGGACAGCAAATAGGACATGCTGGAATCATATTTATGGAGCCACATTTCCGGGGTGTTGCCACATAAAACGCATTTCTGAAGGCTTAATTATTTTAAAAGCAATGATATTCAGTAACATTTATATACCCGAACTTTTACGACTGTAACATATCAGAAATATTGTGCAGTGCACTTTAGATATTTACAGGGCAGCGGTAGCTATACTTACCGTTTCCGTTAACGGTAGTAACCCAGAATTTTATCAGCATAGGTTCCTCGTTTCTTTATGTGCTTCACAGAACGAACATATTTTTAGAGAATGATGTTTGTAAGGGGAAACGTGTGTTTTCTTGGAGGTGGCAGCCAACATTTAAGATAGTGTCTTGTTGAGTTTCGTACTTAGCACATATTGGGAGCTCTTAACGTTGGGGTTAGAACTCAAAATCAGGCCGATATCAATAATGACTCGGCATTATATTAAGTCAAACTTCGACCACCTTTTTCGACTTGCAATCTTGTGCAAAAATAGCATAAATTCCAATTTAACAAAAATCTGCACTATGCACGCCTTAAATACAGATTCAGAAGCCACGTAAGTGATAGAGCCCTAAATTTTAACGTGGGAGTATTTTTATTTTTATCACTTTTTGGCTACAGTTTAACATTTTATTGTGTCACCTATTATAATAAAAATTTGAATCGTACCAGCCAAAAAAGTTTAATTTAAATTAAATTACTTTATACAAAGTTGTAAATCACGCTTTAATATAAATAAAATAATTGTTATTATATTTCTGAAAAATATGAATTTAATTTTGTTCGTAAGATTTGAGGTTTTCACTGCGATGACTTTCTTCTACCCTGAAGATGGCGGCGATACGTGAGTTATTGAGTCGAGACTTTTTGGGATTTCAGAATAAAATAAAAAACAATCTATACAATATTTATCAATTTTATTTATCTCCCATACATCCTTAATTTGCAATTAGAACTCAAAATCGAGCCAGTAGGTATAATGCCACGTCATTACATGACATCAGTAATCGACAGTCTCTTTAATATGTTGATGAGTGACTTGGATGACTCAAGTTTTCAGTTGTGTTTCTTCGGAAAAAAGCAGAACAAAGACGCCTTAGCCTCTTCTACGTCAACCTCAGAAGATTCCTGGCTATATCGAGGAAAGTAAAAAAAAAAATATATATTTGGCCTTTAGGCAAAGATGATGACTAACCGTAACATAACGGAAACAGAGTTTAAAGAAAAATGTATCCCTGTAACAGGCCGTGGAGACCCATAAGGTTATGAGACGTTGAGGCTCCCACAGGTTCTAGACAATCAGATAACAGCGAGGTTGTCAGCCTTACGCGCTGGCCGTCCTTTTCTCTCAAGAATATTCCTTGTCCTCATTTCTCTTAGAGGCTGAGTCGAACCCAGGGCCATAATGCTACCGGGAATTTAAATCACGACCTTCCGGCTTGTAGCATAATGCCTCAACCAACTACTCTACTGCGTATAATTTAGCATAGCAAAGTTTGTAGTTGATTTAAAACATGGAGGTAGAACATGCAGAATACATGAACACGCTCTGGGAAATGTAACAAATGGAAGACATTGACTGCAATGTATTTCCACAATCAGAGCCGCCATTTCTCTCTGCCAGACGGCATCTGTTTAGCGTGACGAGTATCGATGTATGCTTCCTTATCTGTTCGCTGTTGTCAGCTGCTGAACTCAACACAAGAGCGACTTAACGTTAGAGAAATAGCGACCGACATGGAGGGTGTGAGCACATCCTGCAGTCTGAGTATTTTATCAGCAGGCGCATGTGTTTTACTAGAAGAGAATACGTGTGAGCTAGGGCTCAAAAATATTTTCCAAAACTTACCTGAGAAATGAAGATGGATATAATTTATATATTTATGTATTCACGCTCATGTCAGATACTGCAACAGGCCGTGGAGATCCATAGGATTGTGAGACGTCTAAGCTCCCACGTTTTCTAGACAATCGGCTCACAGATGTCGGTGAGACTGTCAGGCCTACACTCCGGCGGTCCTTTATCCCCAGGAAGATTCCTGGTGCTCATTTCTGTTAGAGGCTGAGTCAGTCAGGGAATCATAAATGCGGCTGGTAGGATTAGGTCAATTGAAAAATCGAATAACTCCACCGGGAATCGAACCCTCAACCTTCCGCTACCGCGTGCAATACGTTCCTCCAAAACGTTTATAACTGTGTATCAGATTTCACGGTGTTACAACTCGGAAGACGGTAATCTTCATGGTCCTGTCACGTTGTTATAATCATGTTTTCATATCTCTGCGGCGCTGAGTAACCTTCGGGCCTTTTTCCTATCGCTGCTGGAGTTTCTATGTGGTTTTTTTCTTCTCTTGGCGTGTTCAGAACCAACAGGGGCGGCCTGTCTCATCGTACAGCTTCTCAAGGTAGGAAGGACTATTGTATAACTCCTCACTCCTTTTGCTGCCCTGGTGCAGGCTCTTGAACACCTCCTTACTCCTCTTGCTGCCCTGGTACAGGCTCTTGAACACCTCCTTACTCCTCTTGCTGCCATGTTTCAGGCTCTTGAACACCTCCTAACTTCTCTTGCTTCCCTGGTGCAGGCTCTTGAACACCTCCTCACTCCTCTTGCTGTCCTGGTGCTGGCACTGGGTAGTTTCAGTTGAGGCATCTGGTGGTGCTTGGTCAGTTGTATTTCTTCAAAATTTCTTTATTCATACGTTGAAATTCAGGGTAATGAGAGTGAAGTTTCAAGGAAGTACATTCTTAAGATTCTGCTCCCTGGAAATAGTCTATATAGCATCGAGGAAGTTGGTAAGATGATCGTGAATGTAAGTAGTTAAAGTTTTTGAATGAAACGGCCGTGAACAATTGAAAGTCGTTGTCCTGGAATTCGTCTTGAGAGAATATGGAAAACCAGTTACCAACCACGTCCTGCAGCATGGTCATGGCACTAGCTGGGTACTTCCCGAGCTCGAGTCTGGCCGAAATTACCGCTGCAGAAATTGTGCTTCTTACATAGGGCTAAGAAGTTTTAGCGCATGTGTCGAGGTGGAAGTAAGAAGTATACATATAATTTTAATAAAGTTACAGTTACGGAATTGCAAGATCAAGATCCAAGGTTAAGTTGTCCCTGTGCTTAATTAATTTATCATCACACAGTTAAGACATATGGAGGGGTTGAGTAATAATTCCGCCATTTTCTACTTCACTGCTAGATATGAGTTGTCAGCTTCACGCCCATGCTGCTTTACCCACGGTGCCCATTCGATAGGAGGCTGGATGGACCCAGAAGCGGTCTGGATGCTGTGGAGGAAAGAAAAATATATTACCCTTGCAAGGAATTGAACCCTGGCCGTCCAAACCCGTAGCCTGTCGCTTCAGTGGGAGTGTAATTTAACAGTGTATCCTACTCAGATATATTGATGTGAATCTGACTGTCGTCTCAAGGTGAAAGTCCATTGGCTGGCACCATACGTTGAGCCGATAATGAAGCTGGCAGTTCTACAACTCTTATAGCCATGTATACGATTTCGTTGTGTGGTTAGTTAATGCAATGGCCTGACGTACTTTCGCTCTGTGTTCGTATCTGAATCTGATGCAGCAGTAAGATGAGCAGGCAAATGGTGAGCCCTTAAAATGGCTATTTTACTGTCGGCCCATGTCTATCGGCCGTAGTGTTACACTGTGTAATCCATCAACATTTCACCAAATGGGAGTGTGGTTTACCCAAGGGAATGCACTGCGGGCTGCAGCAAACCTGAGTACATCACTTCTACCAACTGTCACGTGGTGAAACTGTGGTGATTCATAGTATATCGTGTGACCGGAATAGCGCCCAAGAACGTGGATTTTGCGCACAAAACGAACTTGTACTAACCATTTTGACATAAGAATATTTATCGAGTAGAACAGTGTACGTATATCATTATCGAGCTCAATGTTTCCGAAACTTTTTCAGTCTGAGGCCCTCTTCTTTTATGGAAAGAAATTTTTGAGGCTCGCTCTCACCTATAAAAATCAAGTGCTCTTGAGCAAATTAGAGCTTAAATTACTACTGGACGTTAATTATATTATGGCAAATAGACCCGTTGTCAGGTAACGACCGCGAAATAAGTTTTCCATTAGCCATTGCGAAGTAATGGGCTTCTAAACAACGGTCCTTGCTAGGCAGTGTCTGATTAGCGATCACGTGGGCATCCCAACACGCGAATGCAGCAAAGGATACAGCAACAGAGGAATGATGTTTTCTGTGCAGCCCATGCCGAGATGTTATAAGCAGGACAGTCGGAGCAATGAGTTAGTTGTGGGAAAGTCGCCAGCCGATAAGAACGTGAGCACGGAAGCAGTGAACATTGCTGGGATCCGTCACCAGGCAACGACTGGTGACGACACAGCAGACTGAGAAGACTTAGTATGTGTTGTAGTGAACTGCAGAGTGCGTGAATTAGCGATAGTGCTCTAGTTACTTGTAGTTACGTTCTGTAAGTGTGCAATAAATCCAATTACCAATCCAAACCCATCTGTAGTCAATACAGTTGAGGTATCGTAAAAGGTTTCTTAATTTGTGTTGTCAAATGTAAAATTACAGTTTATAAGTTATAAAAATACGTAAGACGTGCATATACAAGCCGTAAATATGCTTAATGGTGTATTTATGTTTTTACATGTGTATATGTATGTGAATTTTGGTGTTATTCCTGCATACGTGCACTTAAATAATTCACAGCTCCAAACGAGGTAAGGGTGGACTCATACTGGGAAATATTTGCTCTAAATTGGACTTGCCTTTAGAAAATTAAAATGAAGGGAATTAATTTACAACGAAACAAGCAGGCATTTTCGGTACACAAGATTTGTTTTATATGTGCTTTCCCACTACCAAATTTACAAGCGTAAATTTAATTGAAGCCGGTCACGGTAACCGAGCGGTCTAAGGCATGTACTGTCTTCGCTCGCTTGGAAACCGGGATCATGAGTTCGAATCCCACTTAGGGCCTGGCTGTTTAGTTTGTGTGTGTGCGTTTTTTGTGTTTGTGTACAGGTAGAGGCCTTGCGACGAGCTCATCACCCGCCCAAGGAGTCCTACCGAATGTGTAAGATCTAGAAAAACCAAAGTGAACGGAGAAGTTCATGGAGGTAGGCCTAGGCCCACTGGGGCTGTAGTGCCAAGGGGGGGGGGGATTAATTGAATCCAGTACACGTGTTTACTTTTAATTTTAAAATTAATTTAAATTCCACTATACTGTAACAACGTGTAACCGCCTTTAATGAAGCCGTTTTAATGCATAAATATTAGAACAGTTGTAGCCATTCCATCAATCTTCATGTACTGAAGAGTAAATCTTAGAAATCGGCGAACCTAGGCAAAACTTTTTCTGACACACATATGTGCAGTCGGGATGGTATAAATACAGTACATTGATTCACGGCCCTATAGCAATGTGTCATGCTTTTAAATAATTGTTATAACGGAGACTTTAAGGCGCAGGCATTCACTACAATTGTAACACAGTTAAGACTATTCATTCATCAGTAATCTGTCAGACGACAGGTCCACAGTCTCTTCCAAAACAGTTCCTCCACTTAATGCGATCTCAAGCTTTCTCCTTCAATTAAAATATCTTCTTCGGTCTTCTTCCTCGTCTTTTGGGCACTTCTATCTGCCCCTCCGGTTTGTTTGTCTCCAGAGGAAACATCTCGCATACATGGTATCTCTGTTTTTGGAAAGAGACTAGCCAGGGAAAGTGATAATGTGGTAGTTTTTCCATTTGCTTTCCACATCGCAGTACAACAGCCGTTCAAACCACTCTGGTCACGCCTGTTGCTATACGAACTTGAACCATCTCGAGCATCATTTGCTCTGTGCTTCAAGTCGCTGCTGATGACGCTGCTTCCGCCATCAGTTTTTGGTGTCTCTCTTCGTCTGATGCCTACCCTTTGACCTGTCCAGCAAGGGAGGCCCTGCCAGTAGCTACGCTACCGCTGGTATAGCTCTCAGGGTCCTTGGCATACTCAAACCCTCTCACCACGATAAGGTGGAGACACCAACGAGGGGGAGTTAAGACTATGTACATTTGTATATGTCTGAGATATCCTCATGTGGTTAAAGGCTCAAATGAGAAATTTTAACTTTTTATTCATTATTAATTAATTGTTTGGGGCACGCGGTAGCTTAGTTGGTTGAGGCACTGTGCTACAAGCCGGAAGGTAGCGGTTCAATTCCCGATGAGGTCATTGGACTTTTCAGTTGACCTAATCCTTCAAGCCGCGCCATGGCCCTGAGGTTGACTCAGCCTCTAACAGAAATGAGCACCAGGAATCTTCCTGTGGGGTAAAGGGCGTCTGATGCTTAAGACTAACAACCTCACCGCCATCTATGAGCCGATTGTTTAAAATATGTGTGAACCTCGACGTCTCACAACCTTATGGGCCTTCACAGCCTGTTACAAGGACTGCGTTCAGTGTCGAGTGTAAGAATTCGTGTAACTTGTATTCTGATGATGTTACTTAGCAACAGGACCTCATTTACTCATGGGGCTGAGCCCTTCTTCAGAAGCTGCTAGTTGTGAAGCTACTCAAGAACTTCCCTAGATTTTATGGAACCCGAATGTTCATTTCGTGTTCACAAGAGCCCTCCACTAATCCCTAACCTGAGCCAGATCAATCCAATCCATACAATCCCTAAGATCCATTTTATTATTGTCCACCCACCTATGTCTTGTTCTTCCCAGTTGTAGCAAAGGGACCTTATGTTTTAAATTGTACATAAGAGACAACTGTACACAAATAAATGATTCCTAAAAATCTCCCTTATATTACACCAATACGCATAGTGCATGGAGTGTAAATTTTATATGGATGTAAAGGCGTACAAGAATATATTTTCTTCAGAAAATCGACAAGGATTTTTTCTATGATTGTACAATTAGGGTACCTGTTATGTACTTACCTACCTCCCTACCTGTCTATCTGTGTATCTATCTATCTATCTATCTATCTGTCTTTCTGTTTGTCTGTCTATCTGTCCATCTATCTATCTATATACATTTCTGAGTTTACTTCCCTTTGTTGGACCTTTGCCTCTTTTTCAGTTTCTTGATCTTTTACACAGCCTGTAAGACCCCTTATTTGGGTGATGAGCCCGTCGTAAGACCGCTACCTACACACAGAATACATGCAAACAACACAAACATCCATGCCTTGAGTGGGAGTCGAACCCACGATCCCAGTGTTCGAGCGAGCGAAGACAGTTCATGCCTTAGGCCGCGCGGCCACTGTGATTGACTACCCCTTCTACATGTCGATCCAAGTGCAAACTTTGAAAGAGAGCCTCGGCGAGTTCAGCGCATACATTTCCCAGTCTCGGCGAGTTCAGCGCATACATTTCCCAGTCTCTGCGAGTTCAGCGCATACACGTCCCAGTCTCGGCGAGTTCAGCGCATACACGTCCCAGTCTCTGCCAGTTCAGCGCATACACGTCCCAGTCTCTGCGAGTTCAGCGCATACACGTCCCAGTCTCTGCCAGTTCAGCGCATACACGTCCCAGTCTCTGCGAGTTCAGCGCATACACGTCCCAGTCTCTGCCAGTTCAGCGCATACACGTCCCAGTCTCTGCGAGTTCAGCGCATACACGTCCCAGTCTCTGCCAGTTCAGCGCATACACGTCCCAGTCTCTGCGAGTTCAGCGCATACACGTCCCAGTCTCTGCCAGTTCAGCGCATACACGTCCCAGTCTCTGCGAGTTCAGCGCATACACGTCCCAGTCTCTGCCAGTTCAGCGCATACACGTCCCAGTCTCTGCGAGTTCAGCGCATACACGTCCCAGTCTCTGCCAGTTCAGCGCATACACGTCCCAGTCTCTGCGAGTTCAGCGCATACACGTCCCAGTCTCTGCCAGTTCAGCGCATACACGTCCCAGTCTCTGCGAGTTCAGCGCATACACGTCCCAGTCTCTGCCAGTTCAGCGCATACACGTCCCAGTCTCTGCGAGTTCAGCGCATACACGTCCCAGTCTCTGCCAGTTCAGCGCATACACGTCCCAGTCTCTGCGAGTTCAGCGCATACACGTCCCAGTCTCTGCCAGTTCAGCGCATACACGTCCCAGTCTCTGCGAGTTCAGCGCATACACGTCCCAGTCTCTGCCAGTTCAGCGCATACACGTCCCAGTCTCTGCGAGTTCAGCGCATACACGTCCCAGTCTCTGCCAGTTCAGCGCATACACGTCCCAGTCTCTGCGAGTTCAGCGCATACACGTCCCAGTCTCTGCCAGTTCAGCGCATACACGTCCCAGTCTCTGCGAGTTCAGCGCATACACGTCCCAGTCTCTGCCAGTTCAGCGCATACACGTCCCAGTCTCTGCGAGTTCAGCGCATACACGTCCCAGTCTCTGCCAGTTCAGCGCATACACGTCCCAGTCTCTGCGAGTTCAGCGCATACACGTCCCAGTCTCTGCCAGTTCAGCGCATACACGTCCCAGTCTCTGCGAGTTCAGCGCATACACGTCCCAGTCATTGCCAGTTCAGCGCATACACGTCCCAGTCTCTGCGAGTTCAGCGCATACACGTCCCAGTCTCGTCGTTACACCCGTGAGGCCCGTGAGGTTATGGAAGGTAGAGAGAGGTAGAACAGGGTAGAATAAAACCAGCAAATAGCCGAGTAGACCAGTAGGTAAATGGAATAATTAAGGTCGTTGTCTAATTAGCGATCTTCTTGAAGTTCCCCAGTTCCAATTGCCCTGAAAGTAATATGAAAGCATGTTTGTGATGTGCCAATCAACCCTCGTGCCTTGTTGGGAAACCAGATCCCTTTTACGTGCTCGCGTCTTTGTACATTTTAGTTTCAGGTTCTATTGACTTGAGTCTCGTCTGTTTCATTCAAATGATGCAATCAAGTGTTGAATATGAATTTATGCATTGCACGTACTCTTATGTCTGTGTCTTCATTGAACGAATTGAATTAATTATTCAGTTTGAAAGCAGCTGTTTTCCGTTTCATTCTGAAAGTGCTATAGAGACGAGGCGAGGTGCCGTGAAGTACATCCATCGTTTGATAAAGATTGGTAAAGGAATTAAGGAGTTAATATAGGGAACATTCATATAGACACACAGACAAAAAGTTAATCTCATAAGCCTCCTTTTATTTTCTTTCAATATAAGGAAAGTAGGCTAAGAATCATAATTAGGATGTTCAATAAACACCGAGGTTCTTTGTTTGCATGTCTTCCTTTCTCAATCCTCTGCTTGGCTCTCCGCACAAATAACTCGGGCCGAAAGCTGATTGCTGCAACAGTAACAGTGTGACGGTCTCCGCACTTGCAGAATTATCATAACGTGATTGAAATGCGAAATCTTTCCGAAGAGAGATAAATTGACGGAAGGTTGGAGAAAACTGCATAATGAGGAGCTTCATAACTTGTACTCTTCTCCAAGTATAATTAGAATGATGAAGTCAAGGAGGATGAGGTGCGCAGGGCATGTAGCACGAATGGGGGAGAAGAGGAATACGTAGGTAAGTCAATAAGTAAGTTACAAATGGATATAGAACTTAAACAAATAAGAGTACTGATTTGAAAAATGCTTTTATTTCTCAACATAAACTCCCTGTACATTGAGGCACTTGTACCATTGTTTCACAAGCCCCTGAAAACCAGCAGCATAAAATTCTTTGGGCTGCTGTCGGAACCAGGCGGTGACTTCCATTTCTACAGCTCCATCGTCAGGAAAATGTTCAGCCGAAAGATGATGTTTAAGAGGGCCGAACAAATGGAAGTCGCTTGGAGCAAAATCGGGGCTATACGGAGGATGCTCGAGAGCTTCCCACTGGAAGTCTCGCAGCGTCTCATTTGTCTTGTTGGCAGTATGGGGACGCGCGTTGTCGTGCAACACGCCTTTGGCGATGAGTCGTAAATGCCGACTCCTACTCTAACATCCTCAGAAAACTTCCTAAGGCCGTTCAACGGAAGTGACCAGGACTCCTCACCAAAGGAGTGTTGCTCTTGCATGACAACGCGCGTCCCCATGCTGCCAACAAGACAAATGAAAC
Organism: Cryptotermes secundus; assembly: GCF_002891405.2. Lineage (NCBI taxonomy): Eukaryota > Metazoa > Arthropoda > Insecta > Blattodea > Kalotermitidae > Cryptotermes > Cryptotermes secundus. The sequence goes on from NW_019738873.1 coordinate 1,755,782, forward strand.
ACTGCAAAATTTCAAGCGGGAAGTCCTCGAGCATCCTCCGTATAGCCCTGACCTTGCTCCAAGCGACTTCCATTTGTTCGGCCCTCTTAAAAATCGTTTTTCGTCTGAACATTTTCCCGACGATGGAGCTGTAGAAAGGGAAATCACCGCCTGGTTCCGACAGCAGCCCAACGAATTTTATGCTGCTGGTTTTCAGGGGCTTGTGAAACAATGGGACAAGTGCATCAATGTACAGGGAGATTATGTTGAGAAATAAAAGCATTTTTCAAATCAGTACTCTTATTTGTTTAAATTCTATATCCATTTGTAACTTACTTATTGACTTACCTCGTACATATAGGATATTGGTTGGAAAGCCAGAAGGAAAGAGACCACTGGGAAGACAAAGGCGTAGGTGGGTGGACAGTATTAAAACTGATCTTAGAGAGATAGGATGGGATGGTATGGACTGGGTGTTGATCTGGTTTAGGATAGGGACCACGGTAATGAACCTTCAGGTTCCATAAAACGCTAAGAAGTCCTTGAGTAGCTGTGCAATTGGTAGCTTCTCAAGAAGGGCTCAGCTCCATGAGTGATTGAAATGCGAAGGGTCTGGTCACGACCCAAAGTAAACCGGAACATCTGCATGGCACGGACCGGGGTGAAGACACCCAGTGTTGCACCATGCATGCTGAGCTGCCTTGCACGTGACTGATGTGGTTGGGTAATTCGATGGACAGAGGGCGGATGGCTCAGTGTTGCTGTAATGGATGGACACTTGGTGGAAGGATGTTTGGACGGTCAGACTGATGTGTGGGCAGAGGGGAGCAGAGAGGGATGGATAGAAGGGCTGTTACATGAATGAGACGAGAGTCAGATAAATGTGTTAGCTAAAGGCCTGTGTTCAGAAGAGAAACAAGAACTGTTCTCCTACATTACTTCCTCTGTAATCTGAGTATCTGATATGATAAATAGAAATAAATATTCTGTATTTATGCATAATGAAATCAACAAAACAAAATAATTTTGTAGGCTGCAATGTTGGTATTACTGATGGAGGTGATTTATAAGGCGTATCGTTGAGATGGTCGCAGGTGACATGAGATACATACCAAGTTCCGTAACGATCGGTTCAGGCAATTGAGTAACATTGTGGTTATTATAGCAAAAATTTGGAATGTTCTAATGATGGTATTATTGATCGAAGGAATTTACGAACATACTCTTGAGATGGCGTCACGTGGTACGATATACATACAAAGTTTCATGAAGGTTAGTAGAAGCGTTCACGAAATATCAAAGGTTTGCTGTAGGAATTTAAAAAGCTGTAGGAGTAATGTTGGTATTACTGATGGGAAAAACTTACGAATTACGCCGTTCAATTGGATGAGGTTCCATGATATACGCACCAAGTCCCATAAAGACTGGTTTAGCCATTCAGAAGTTAATATAAGTACCTAACTGCATGAAGACGATCCCCTCTTGAGAAGCTGCTAGTTGTGCAGCTACTCAAGAACTTCCCCATATTTTATGGAACCCGAAGATTCATCACCGTGTTCAAAAGAACCCTCCAATGGGTCCTATCCTGAGCCTGATCGATCCAGTCCATACCACAAAATTCGACCTAACAGCCATTTTAATATTATCCGCCCATTTTTCTCTTGGTCTTCCTGATGGTCTCTTTCATTCTGGCTTTCCCACCAATATCATATATGGATTCCACTTCTCCCCCATTCGTGCTACATACCTTGATCTCTGATCCTCTTCGACTTGTTCATGCTAATTATATTTGGCGAAGAGTGCAAGTTATGAAGCTCCTCATTATGCAGTTTTCTCCAGCATTCCCTCACCTAATCCCTTTCCAAAATAAGGAAAGTATGATAAAAATGTACACATTTAATCTCGAATAGTTTTGATGTGTTTACCTGATCATACCGAATTGTATTTATTTTTTTTTTTCTGTAACACACAGGCCTTCACCCATGTGGGTTGCTACTATTCTTCAATGTATGTAAGAAAATATCGGCAAAAATGTTACAGCTTCAGAATCGAAGGGATGTAAATGGCGTTCTCCATTTCTTTGTGTTATAGTTTCCGTTATCGCACTTCCGTGGGACAGGTACAATTTTCTGCCCTAAATATTCGCATAGGAATGGGCCTCTTGGTGAGGAACTGGAAGATCTTGATGCTACATAATACACACGCGCTTCATCCAAGTAGATGCAGCTGTAAGCTGCGGGAGGTGGAACCAACCATATCAAAGTATTCTGCTGGAAATTCAGCGGCTGCAACTGGTCTACAACGCTGAGTTCTGCACAGCCATGTTGAACCTCGCAGCGACCAGGGTGAAGGAAGCCGGAATTGTTTCTGTGCTGAAGCATCGCGCTATGGGGTCATGTATGGGTTTCGAAGCAAAGCCATCTCGCTATCGCACAGGATTGAGTGGTCAACTTCGTCCTCAAGTCGATTTATCCCCGAAAGACGAATTCCCTACGACCTCTCGAGGCCCACTGTAACTCATCACAGTCGGTCTGGATATTGTGACGTGTACACCCATTGCTAAGCAACTACTCGGTAGACACATTCCCGCGGAAACATACACGCGCAGCAATAGGACGTCCATTGCTAAGCAACGGATTAACAAACACGCTCCCTTAACGGTAGAGGCGTTTTCCGCGTGGTCCGTGCAAAGTGGTTATAAGGCAGTGTTTGACAGTACATTAAGTGGTCGGAAGTGAAGAGTCGAGTTTCGGTACTCCAGCCGGGATATGAGCTTGGGAGCTGAAGTAGGTAGAATAATGTGAAGAAAAGAAGACTTCATGTATGATTTTAGGTTACCATGAAACTGTTATAACTCCGTTGCCGGGATACGACTAGTGAAGTCTGAGAAACCTAATAGTGTGTAATGGTGAATTATAAAGTGTGTAAATCAGCGATAGCGCTGTGTTGTCTATAGTCGTGGGTCGTGATTGTATGAGATGCAATAAATCGAAAACCCGTCTTATAAGTGACACGCAAGCACCCCCACACTTCACAATATGTTGGCCAAGCTGAATCTCTGTCCTTGCCAGTGCGTATATACAGGAACTCATAGGTGGAGGTTCATGCCAAGGCCATTATTTGATTCCGTTGTGCTCGTGATGGGAGGAATCTTTCCTGTCATGAAGATGGAGGCATAACGTTCTTCTGAAAAGTAGGCAAATATCTCGCAGGTTACACGGCGTCGCATCCCGGAAGAAAATAACCATCATAATCACTGTCGTGATAATCTGAAATCTCACAATGTGTAAAGAGATATGCCATTATTGCCGTATTTATATCAGCATGTTCACAGCAGGACAGATACGCAATTTGTTAGCAGAATTCCTATTCCCACCGCGGCGGCCAGGATTCGATCCCGGGTCTGGTCAAGTGAGATTTGTGGAGGCCAAAGTGGCGCTGGGGCAGGTTTTCTCCGAGTACTTCGGTTTCCCCTGCCAATCTTCATTCCACCAATTGCTCCACAATCACCCTCACCTATCATCTGGGGCTGGTACAATAGGCCAGAAGTTGACGCAGTACAAGGGACTTAGTCCCACCCCACTAGCAATAAAAAAAAATAGAATTTCTAAGAAGATAACATATTTCGCTGTTGGATGCATTTGTGGGACATTTTTAATTATCTAGTGACATGTTCTGAATGTAACCAACACTTATACAAACTTAGTGAGATGGTAAAAATTTGTTGTCTATTTTTGTTCTTTTTCATATTTTTTTTCGTGTAATTAAATTTATTTTCATTAATTTCAGGACCTAACAGACCGAAAGCAGTTCGGTGGTAACGTAGTAAAGAATATTTCATTTCAGTCTCATGCATTAACTGCTAGACTTGAGGTTACTAAATTATATTTTATTTCTATTATTCTAACGATCGCCTTGAAATCACAACCACACGCTGTCCATTTCCTGCATAATTCATGGAATGGGACAAATAACCCTTGGCTAGGAGCCCAGTCATGGAGCTCTCAGTGAAGCGGAACTCGCCTTACGCTCTGCTTCCTGTCCAAACAAGAATTTTCCGCGTATTTTCCAAATAGGCTTCATTATTCTCTTCTGATCATACAGCATTGCGGACCCCGTCCTTAGGCAAAGCAGGCCTACTGCACAAAAGGTAAAGCTATCCCTGTAACAAGCCGTGTAGGCTCATAGGGCTGTGGGACGTCGAGGCTCCCACATTTTCTAGACAACCGGCTCACAGATGGCGGTGAGGTTGTCAGCCTTACGAGCCAGCCGCTCTTTATGCCCAGGAAAATTCCTGGTACCCATTTCTGTTAGAAGCTGAGTCAATCGATCCCGCGACCTTCCGGCTTGTAGCATGGTGCCTCAACCAACTACGCCACCGCGTGCCCCCCTCTTGAAAATAATTTTTTTTTTGTCAATTCTTAGCAGGCTAAATGTATTAATTTGCTACTATGTGCCTAAAAAGAAAACGGTTACATTTGCTATTCAGGAAATACACGTAATTCCATAAGTTCATCTCCAAATGAAGAATTAAATGCCTAGAGTTTCTTGTAACCTTCTTGTACCTCTTCCTACGGACACGTGTCCCATACAGCATTATTTCATATCACAAACTCCATAAAAGAATGAAGCATATAGTATAATGTCAGTTAGGTTGTGCAGAGAGTCATGCTGGCCCTGTCAGAGTCAAAGTCACATTGCGACTGACGGTCAGTCAGTCAGTCAAGTCAGTCAGTCAGTCAGTCAGTCAATCTTGGTGAGGAGCCCAATCTGGGGCTCATGACCAGATATTTATTACTGTCTGACAGTTTAGGTCTTGTTATTGTGGGGCGCCCTCTCTGACGAGAAGATTGGTCTGTCTTTTGTCAGAGTCCTTGTCTGTGGTAAGTACTAAGCCACTTGTCATAATGCCGATCAAAATCAAAGTCAAAGTCATATTGCGACTGACGATCAGTCAGTCAGTAAGTCTTGGTATCGAGCACCCTCCTGGGGCTCATGAACAGATATTTCTTACTCCTCGACTGTTACGGTCTTGTTTCTGTGGGGCGTCCTCTCTGACGAGAGGATGGGTCTGTCTTTTGTATATTCTGCTGGCCCTTGCCAGCTCAGTGTTTCTCGGGTCCTAGTCCCTTGGGACTTGCGACCATATTTTACTGTCTCAGATTTGAGACTTCCTACTACTTGGTTCAAGTCAAAGTCAAAGTCACATTGCGACTGACGGTCAGTCAGTCTGTCTATCTTGGTATCGAGCCCCGATTTGGGGCTCATGACCAGATTTTTTTTTCTTTATATGAAAGTTACTGTCCTGTTCATTTGGGGCGCCCTCTCTGACGAGAGGTCGGGTCTGTCATTTGTCACTCATAATCTGTGTTAGTAAGTCTATTGTCAGTATTTACATATGTTTACACCACTGCTGCTGGATATGAAATCTCGTTATATAGCCGCGGCACGGACCGTAGAGAGAACTGTCTCTCTATTGCTGAGGTTTGTTTACCGAACAGTTGCATAGCAACGGTCGCGGCGCAGACACCACAGAGAACACTCTCTCCATTGTTGCGTAATCTACCGTGTTTACATAGCTGTTGCCTGGTAACGCGTTGATCAAATCCGTTACAATATTGAGCACGAGTATATGAAATTGATATGAGATTTCATGCATAGTTACTGTACGTAACATCAAATAATCTGCAGCCTGTTATTTTATTTGGATCTCCCAACCTGGTACCATAACACTGACACTTATCTGAAGCGATGCTGGCGATATCAGGGCTTGTTATTAGTTTGATTCAATGATGATATAATATGAAGGTTGTATCGCCGTGTATTTCGGCAGAAGTTCGCTTCTCTTCGCCGCTGCTAGAATTTCAGATCGAACGTATTGCGAACTCATTTTCGTAACTGATTACTTTCGCTTAAAACCATCAGGCTAGTGTAATGTCCAGTTCTTTCAACACAATACGTTTTGCTCTCATATCATTAGCACGAACACAGGGACCGCTGGCGCGCTCATGAACCCTATTGCGCAAGTCTGGACAGAGGCGGCCACCACTGCATCTCCTCCGTGGCGTGTCCTCTGTTGTTGCTTGCGCCTCAGTTGATTCTTGTCCGTGGCTAATTCCAGAGCGAAAACATGTGACATTCTGCGAGCGTGTGTAAAAAAGACGGAGAGTGACGGCCGTAAAACTATCAACGAATATATTCGTGATATTTCTGCTTTTATAGAATCCCTGTATTCTGACGTAGAGAAAGATATACACACCTTGCTGTTCAGATGTTGCAACTCACTTAAACTTTCGTGATTTTATTCAAAGCCAGTTTTGTGTTATCCAACAGAAACTTGTTTTGATGGAAATATAGACTCCAACGATGAGAAACAACACGAACATGTCTTAATTTATTTCAGAATAATGTAATTTAAGTTCTGTTAAACATCTTAACCAGAGAGAAAAAAGAAGACTATTTTATTACTAACTTTAAAAACTTAGTGAAGTCCGAAAAAAACTATATGTGAATGTTTTTGTCCTTGTTAAGACCTGCAAGATGCTAACAGAACCACGTGCTTTTGAAATCGATCGCCGTTTCTTTATATCTTAATTATATCTGTTTAAAAAACTAAAATAGAAGTTTCATTGTTGGATATTTTGTGTTTTGTGAGTTTCGTGTCTTTTCGTCCGTGAATCGGAGTGTTTCAAAAAGAAGGACGGATTTATGTATATAGTTTATTTAAAAACGCTGTCAGTAATTCAGACTATACAGCACCAAGAAAATCCTGAGTTCGTCTGAAATGTCTATAAGTAATAAGAAACAGCAGATAATCTCACAACGATGAAGCATACACGGATGACAGTGGAGCTAATTTCTGTCATGCTGACCCTCATTTCAACAAGTAAGTGCCAACTTCCGTACACGGTATCGTTATTATGATTATTAGGGGTGCGTCTATTAAAATTACCTATTATCTGATTAAATGATCCTGATCTTTCCTTTAATAACCGATTTAATTGGTCAATTATCTTAGAAGTAATTGGTAAAACATTACGACCCACGCTCTCAAACGACTCAGACTTGGTGAAGTGCCCTATGAAACTGCAGAGTTGTAATGCTCGGTCTTAAGCCGGGACTTAACTGGTTCCGGTGTGAAGTGATTAAGTGTATCCGCTTGTATTTCGGTGGATTCAGAGGACCTGCTAATCTTGTAGATTCTGAACCGGCTGTTTCTTTTTACAACTGAATCATAATTATTTATGGGAGTGGGGGCACAGGGGCTTTAATATAATGAATCGTTAGGTTTGTGGAGTAACCTTGGTACACGGGCTGTAATGTGGTTGTACTAATAGCCAGATAGAAAAGGTAAATCCATCCATGTGAGAGGTCGTGGAGGCCCATAGGGTTGCGAGACGTCGAGGCTACCAAATTTTCTAGATAACGGACTCACAGATGGCGGTGAGGTCAGCCTTATCCCCCGTCCGCGCTTTACCCCTAGGAAGATTCCTTCTACTCGTTTTTTCTAGGGGTGTGAGTAGATTCGAGGGCCATAGCTCGGCTGGAAGAATTAGGTGAACTGAAAAAACCCAGTTACATCATTGGGATTCGAACACGCGAATGGCTGTCCCAACCCATTCAGGATTCTGGCCTGTTATTCAGTTCCGTAATCATTTTTCACATACAGTAGGATTAGCCCGTCGCAAGCCCGCTACCTACACACGGAACACAAACGCACACACCAAATATCCATGCCTTGAGTGGGATACGAACCCACGATCGCAGCGTTCGAGCGAGTGAAGACAGTTCATGCCTTAGAGCGCGCAGCTACTGTGACCGGCAACTGCCATAAAGTGCCTCCTTCCAAACTTGTAAACAATCAGAATTCATGCCCATCTTCCAGTCTCGAGCGGCCCTTTATATGACGCAGAAAAAGTCGTTATTTTAATGCCTTCCTGGGAAACTTATGGATCAAGGTCCATTGTACTGATGAATTAAATTCAGGCTAGGCATTGCGAAAATCAATGTTCCGCCTTTTCATACTTAGAATCACCATTAGGCAGTGTCTATACGAGCGCACAAAATGCGTCCGTTGCAACGAACGTACTTTATGAAGGACGTTGCTGAGGACACCTCACAGTTGCAGAACGCGGTGCGTAGTTTTTTTTTTCTGCAAAGGAGCCAGAGGAAAGCGTAGCATTCGCCTCTCTTGTTTATTTCTATAACGGACGTCACGACGTTCGTTACAACGTACGCATTTTGTGCGCTCGTGTAGACGCTGCGTTAAGGTAGAATAATTGATTCATGTGGTTCGTGGAACTGCGAACCAGTAAAAGGAGCTAATATTGACTCAGTACTCGCTCATCTGTATTAATATTCGCATGTAGAAGCGATGCATGAAATAGGACAGAGTAAGGAAACGGTACCTTCACGAGTACTTTCATCTTATGCCTCCGCGTGCTGGATGCTGACGTCATGTGACGACATTGCTACTGAAGTTATTACAACTGTTCCAATTGATCTCCTATTATAGCTGCCACTAATGCTGCCACTACTACTACTACTACTACTACTACTACTACTACTACTACTTTTATGAACCACCACTACTTATCTCAACAGTTAGAAACTGGGCGCTAGGATTCATATGTCATATGCAGGATTGTGAACGGTTGCTCTATTTTTATATGCGTGATTTAGTTAGTTAGTTATTGGAGAGGGTGGGTTTCCCCATGCACTTAGACCTGTATTGGTCCATTGTGCTTCCCTGTATGATTTCTACCAGTCTCTATATCCTACCGGTACTGGTGCTTACCATCAGTCCCGCCCAGCCAGCGAGACCGGCTCTACTAGCTGAGAGGTATCTATAATGCTTTCCCCATCTACCAGAGGTATAAGAGACTGCTGTTGGGCGGGAAACGTCCGTAAATTTGGCTCAGTGACATATGCATCATTTAGTGACACTAATGAATTATTTATCCATGTACTTCTCAAATAAATATTTTGGATTGCTGGACGAATGGGATATTGTAAACCCTGGTGCAGTTTAATGTGTAGTCTTATCGAAGATTACATCGAGATATTTTACAGGATTGACGAAGGGTATATTCCGTCCATTCAGTGTCAGCTGAATAACTAACTGCAACTGCAACTGCTAACTGATCCTGCTTACATCTCAACATGGGCCGCGTAGAAAACATATCTCATATTATTTATGAATTCTATTGTTGCCGTGGAAACGTGCTTATTTGAGGAACCGTTATTTAGCAACGGATGTTTTATAGTTGGTTATTTCGCGACCGTTGCCTAGCAACGGATCTACATGTCGTAGTATAACCTTGAACCATTAGTACTATTTTGCATCCAGGTACGTTAAAATATCTGGTATGAGAATAGATACTTATTGTGATCTCTCGTGCAGCATATATGCACAAAATGTTGTAGATGAAGGGCCTGAGAAAATGGCAGCTCAATTTCGTAAAGAGGCTGTACCTTATTTCGGATGGCTAACATCATTTTTCTGCAATATAACCCATAAAAGAGAAGCATAATATAGTGACAGGAACACGAGAGAGATTGGCCTACAGTACATAAGGAAGAAACGATTGTATTTGAAAAATATTAAGTATATGAATGTAGCAAAATAATCACATAGTCTTCAGCAGAAGTTAACATCAAATTATGTGCTTGTATAAAAGAAATTATTTGGAGTTGCAATTCAAATTTCACTACTTAACGAGAGCAATGCTCGCTCAAGTAGGTCTGACAGGAAAACCATTTTCTTGCTTTTCGCAGCCTGCACTGCACTTCTCATGAAGTCTGGGATACATTTCCAGTTTTAGTATCCGCAATCAAAGAATGAATAAAATACCAAGACTACCTAAATAGTTCCTGTTTGTTTGTTTTGTGTTAATATGTACGTTTTCGTATCTGCAACGTTTTCAAGCTCTTACGCTATAGGTATTTTTTTATTGCTAGTGGGGTGAGACTAAGTCCCTTGTACTGCGGCGACTTCTGGCCTATTGTACCAGCCCCAGATGATAGGTGAGGGTGATTGTGGAGCAGTTGGTGGAATGAAGATTGGTAGGGGAAACCGAAGTACTCGGAGAAAACCTACCCTAGCGCCACTTTGTCCACCACAGATCCCACTTGACCAGACCGGGAAACGAACCCTGGCCGCTGCGGTGGGAAGCCAGCGACTAACCGCTTGAGCTATGGCGCGGCCTAAGACTGGAGCTTACAATGTTGCTTATGGTAAGAATGGAAACTCATACTCCAGAATGAAGTACATCTTACTTGCTAGTCTTGCTCCCTATTACGTACTTTTAACAAGCTTCAGAACGTAGGGAAATGATGGAGTCTGCTAGGTTTGGTGCACTGAAGATTGTTACGGAAGCAGCTAAGAATAGTTTGAATCAATATGTGAACGTTTTCTTTATGGATCCGTGCCCCTAAAACATTGGACTTCGCACATTGCTGTAGTGGCTAAGTGCTCAGCAGATATATCGCACAAGCGACACACTAAACCTTGGGAATATTAGACCTAGAGACGGATAGAATTTCATTTTAGATTACCGATAAATGTAACCCACACAGTGAATTTGATGAAAACAGTTCGGAAATTATAACAAATTGCTCTGCTGTCCACACTTAATACAGAATGCGTAGGAGCAAAAGTCAATGAATAGGTCACAAATGCATATGAAATGAAAAAAAAAACATGTGATATTCGAACCTGGAGCCTTGACATATCCTCCACAAACACTGATAAACTTGTCCCATCGCTTTATCAATGGGTTGAAGCCCGCAACATAGAGGTATTTTCACTATTGACTCAGTAACTTCCTCACCTTTTTTGAACCTCTTCACGAAACGTTTGCCGCCAAGGGGCAACCTCTTTACGCGACGAACACTTCCCACCATGAACAGGAAATATTTCTTTATGAATATCCTTTGCAGTGAGACATTTTACCCAAAAGAAACCCACAAAAGAACGCTGCTCTTCGGTATTAGACTCTTCAGACACGGTCTCCATTTTAACTACTGAAACCAGCCTCTGAACATGCGCATGCGCTGCTGCTACCTATTCTGTCAAGAAGCTGGGCTGTGCTGTTACCTAGTGATAAACATAGAAGACCTGTTATGTCCATTGCAGCTGTTTTACTTCCGTTTGCAACCTATTTACTGACTTTTCCTTTCTATCTTGCTATCGTCAAATTCCAAATTGTGACCGGAAAGTTTCTTCTCTCGGACACTGGATGAAGTGTTGTCCCACTCTCTTTTTCCCCTTTTGTTAATTTAATAATTATTTATTTGCAGCTTTTGATTTGTGTTTTTTTAGGTAATATTATCTGCTGAGAACGTAAGGTATACATTCATTTGGGCCAGAAAGTCTCAAGATAAAATACAACTTGAACAAGTAGATTGGAGGGTAGTACGTGTATTTAACTGGAATAAGAGCTGAAAGGTGTAAAATTGGATCTTGCAGACGAAAAGTGGATTTAGCAGACCTAAGGCAAGATCCAACAAAGTCCATCGTGAGGATGCTGATCCACTTTATCTGTCATAAAAGCATAAATTATTTGAACAGCCGAGTTGCTATCAACTTGTCGAAAGTAGACCCTGTACCGTGGAGTTTACTGCATTTTGCCACCTTCAGAAAATTTCTGCAGATGCTCTCAAAGTTGAAACATATTTATACGTAACTGTGTACGTCAACCCCGGTAGCATAACTTACACATCCAGTTTTACAAAAAATCGTTCAATGTTTCTCGGATTGGAACATTTTGAGGAACAGATGGACGGACATATAACCGGACAATTGGACGACCTGACCGTCCCTATATGTGCACCTTTCTTGCGCATTGCGCAAAACCAATTAGTCAGGAACAGCCTGAAGTCACGTTTGTTTGTACGGGCATCCGTATGGACAGAGACCAGGATCTGCGTCATTGTTAAAAAGGACATTTGCAGAAAGCAACTCCGCTGTGCTCTGAATAAAAAAAAATGTTTGTCTTATAAAACAAATATTAACCTTAATTGTTGGTTTATTGTGTGTAGAACTGGAAGTTTCAACAAGTTTAATCAGCTGAGTTTCTGTTTGCGTAATCCAGATCAATATTATTTTGAAGGGCTGAATATTTACTTGTTTCGTGCGGTAAAGTACCAGCATATATTTGAGCATGTGATTGGAGTTGAGTAAATTACACGCATTATAAAAATTAGCGTGGTGATGTTATCAATTTGTGTGTATGTCGTCGTTTCTTGTGCAAATCCATGAACAAACTACATGCAGAATCTGAGGGTCTCTCAACGGTGGTTATGAACTATTCTGTCTTCAGTTTATTTTGTATCTTAGCTGATAATATTAACCTATTGAATACGTAATGGAGTTAATTATATTTGGTAATCGTTATTGCCTGCCGGTCACGCTAGCCGAGCGGTCTAAGGCATGTACTGTCTTCGCTCGCTTGGAAGCCGGGATCGTGGGTTCGAATCCCACTCAGGGCATGGATGTTTAGTTTGTGTGTGTGCGTTTTTCTGTGTTTGTATACAGGTAGAGGCCTTGCGACGAGCTGATCACCCGCCCAAGGAGTCCTACCGAATGTGTAAGAACTAGAAAAACCGAAGTGAACGGAGAAGTTCGTGGAGGTAGGCCTAGGCCCACTGGGGCTGTAGTGCCAAGGAAAAAAGAAATATTATGAACCAAGTGTGAATTAGCGATAGTACTCTAATTAATTGTAATTACGTACTTTAAGTGTTGAGTAAATCTAATTGTTAGTTGAATCCCCGTGTCTAGTCATGTGACACGTGACAACTGGTATCAGAAGTGGGATAGTCCATTAGGAAAGAGTTAACACCGTGATCGACGTTAGCGTAGAAAAGACGAAGGTCTGCCTAGAGAAGTCGGAGGACTGCCTAGAAAAGACGAAGGCCTGCCTAGAAAAGACGAAGTCCTGCTTAGAGAAGACGGAGGACTGCCTAGAAAAGACGAAGGCCTGCCTAGAAAAGACGAAGTCCTGCTTAGAGAAGACAGAGGACTGCCTAGAAAAGACGGGGGCCTGCATAGAGAAGACGAAGGCCTGCTTAGAGAAAACGCAGGACTGCCTAGAGAAGACGGAGGCCTGCCTAGAAAAGACGGAGGCCTGCTTAGAGAAGACGGAGGACTGCCTAGAAAAGACGAGGGCCTGCATAGAGAAGACGAAGGCCTGCTTAGAGAAAACGCAGGACTGCTTAGAGAAGACGGAAGGACTGCCTAGAGAAGACGAAGGCCTGCTTAGAGAAGACGAATGACTGCCTAGAGAAGACGGAGGCCTGCCTAGAAAAGGCGGAAGCTGGGGCGGGCTTATCTGGCTTCGGTAGGTTTAGAAATATGGGATTTGTGGTGGACAAAGTAGAGCTGGGGCGGGCTTTCTGACTGCGGAAGGTTAAGCAATATGGGATTTGTGGTGGACAAAGCAGAGCAGGGGCGGGCTTTCTGACTGCGGTAGGTCAAGCAATATGGGATTTGTGGTGGACACAGCAGAGCTGCGGCGGGCTTTCTGACTGCGGAAGGTTAAGCAATATGGGATTTGTGGGGGACAAAGCAGAGCTGCGGCGGGCTTTCTGACTGCGGAAGGTTAAGCAATATGGGATTTGTGGTGGCCAGAGCAGAGTTTGGGCGGGATTTCTCTAGTGCGTTCGTTTCCACTACCAATTTTCATTCTATCAACTGTTCCATATTCATCCATCAAGTTGTCATCGACGTTATTTTGTCTCGATACTGAGAGAGTCGTGAAATAAACAACTAATTGTAGGACCTAGCCGGCTGTAGGTATAGCAGTCGGCATGACTGAATAAAGAAACGCCTTGTCGAATAAAACTAAATTGAGTTTTACTCTTATTGAATTTAAGCGCGTGACTAGACAAAGCAATAAAATGCTGAAATGCCTGAGAAACGTTAAAGAGTAGGAAGAACATGTCGATAAAAAGTACAAAGCAAAGCAGAAGACTAAATTCTGTGGGGGGGGGGATCCTACAGGACGAAAAGTAAGTGGAATAATATGAAGACGTAGGAAAATTAATTATTCAAGCCGACATTTTCTTTAATCCTTAAGACAAGGAGAAGAGAAATGGAATTTTCCTTTGTTAACCTATGGGTTTTTGATATCATCACGTGATGGAATGACTATAGATGGGGTTTGCATTGGTAATTGAATTAATTGACCGCTTTTTCTCTCTTTCTGTATGGCCTTGGCCGCTCTTTCAATTTCTTATTCTATACACCGTCGGTAGGACCCCTTGGACTGGGGATCAGCCCGTTGCAATGCCGCTACCTGCACACAGAACAACACAGACACAGAATAAACACTCACACGCCTTAGACCGTGCGGCCACTGTGATCGGCATTAATTGACCACTTACAGAGCGTAATTACAAGTAATTCTAGGGCCATCACTAATTCACACATAATCTGCAGTTCACTATAGCTCAATACTACGTCTTCTCAGTGTGATTTTTACTATCCGTTTTCTGGTAACGGTTCCTAACAGTGTCCTCGGCTTACGTCCTTATCTGTTGGCGAATATTCCCTAGCAACATACGTCTCTTCTGGCTCCACAACTCTGGCTCTCAGCCTATATGTCACAATACTAACAAAAGTGGGTTTCTGGACGTTACCGATATTTCATATAGTTACTAAATTCATTGAAAACCGATCAGATATCTCTCGGAGGCAACACATTATTGACCCTGTCACGGATGCTGCATCATTCATGGGGCAAAGGCCATGAGGAATGAGCAGGACAAGTTGTACACAACAGAACACCCTAAAGAGAATAGTTTCAGGTTTGCTGAAAGTTTGAACTCAGTCCGAAAGTTCGTTATTATAAGCGACGCTCAAACGATGCGTGAATATAAAACTTCCGAATGTCTGTTTGGAGTTCATAAATAATTTCTGCGATTTATTCGTATAAACTGAAAAATTAATTTGTTCCAGCAAGATGATCAGAAGCACGTGAATAACAACGAGTGCTCCCTGCTCTTATTTGAAATCAGACAAACAGTGAATGCTCTGAAACGTAAAGTAAATACACAGGATAATCAAGACCGATTGACTTTTATCGAAAACTTTTCTTTTTCATTAGAATATACAGCAATGTGTCTTCTCTTTTTTTTCTGCCTTTTTTCTAATAATTTATTCTTTCTAGACAGGCTCTAGGGCCCATCCAGCCTCTTAGAAAATGGATACTGGGTGGCAGTGTCCCTGTAAGTAGAGCAGCGGAGAGAGAAGTTGACCACTGACTTTCATCTAATGACGGAGCTATACCTCCACTCCCACATACATTTTCATAGCATGGTACTGAATTAATTAATCGCAGGCACAAATTCGTCGCTGTTTGCCACCTGCTTCATGTTGGGTTATTGCTTATATTACGCTTCAACGCTGAAGGAGTAGGCGAACTGTTCCTCCTAAACGGCCGTTGACTTTTAATGGACTACAAGCGTTATTTCTCAGAACTTAGACTTCTTCATAACCATCGCTATGAGAACATCAGGTCGTACAAATTTGTCTATACGCTTAATTATTTTGAAAAGTCCGTTTGTTTCTTTTGAAACTTTTTTTATTCTTCATTTCCTTCTTCCCTTATCTCTTTTTTTAATTTGTTTGGATGTTTATTATGCACCTGTTATTTCTTGCTTTTATATTAAAAAATTTTCTGCTTTATTCTCTTTGTCGCGTTGTTTCTTCCTTCGGTGTTTCTTTAATTCTCTTTGGGTGAGGCTACTACGACCTCTGTAATTGAGAAAGCATCATGAAGTAACCTGAAGTTCCCACCTCGAGTCCCGGAAGGAGATATATCACAATTCTTCTGTGACCACTTCAGCTAACATCAATCCTCTGTCGCTTGACGTCACAAATATTGTACCGTGTTTCATTGGACGGCACGAACCAAACAGCCGATGTAGCTTCGTTTGAAACCAAAACGAAATCCATGCATTTTCTTTCCTTCTACTTTAGTTACGTTTTCCTTTTCCTAATACCCTTCATAACTTTACTCACTTGGAAGAACATTTTTGGTATTTTACAATGCCGTGTGGTCAAATCGTACGGTGAAACAGAGATGATTATGTATCAGGCAGCACATTATCATATACTCAGCTTTTAACTTTGGGGCTTAAACTGTGATCCAGCACTTGATTGGTGTACGCTAGGTATGTACATAGTGCGCAGTCGCAGATGAGAAATATTTACGATATTTTAGGTGCTTGAAAATCTCTTGGGACTTCTGTGTAGAGTTGAGAGGTAGCCATTAAGCTTAGCCTTAATGATATATCCACTAAGAGCGTTTAATTCACTCAGCTGGTTCACTCTGGGCTCCAGTGGCTGACGCTGTTAACCTGGTAAAATTCTTCCGGATACCATAACGGAATGAATTTTCCCCAACGGCTGAATAACTGTGAATTGTTACATGAAGCGCTTGCACGAAATTGTTTGTTGTTTGCTTCAGGTCCTTAATTTCGGTTCAGTATGATTAAAATCACAACAAGAGAATTACAACCTCACCCAGCTGCGCAAATGCGGCGAGGAAGTTAATAATCAAGAAAGCAGTCTTCTGGGATTTGGCAGACAGTCTGCTTTTACCGGTGCTCACGGTCTCTTCGCTTGCAGAATTCTTATATTTTTTCTTCTACCCTGAAGATGGAGGCGATACGTTCCTCCGAAACGTCGGTTAACACCACATATACACGGTGCCAAATCCCAGAAGATTGCTTTCTTCATAGTCACCGCCGTGAAAGCCTCAAATCTTACAAGTTAATAATCAGTTCCTACATGAGTCACATGCCCGTATACAATGCCTTTTCGTTGAACTTCAATCTTGAACAATAGAAACAACCTGTTATCAGTATCGCGATGAAACAATTGACTTCGTAACAAATAACTTTGATCTCTGAGACGTCTCCAATTTCATGTTTAGTTTCTCGTCTGTTAATTAAAATATCTTTTCACCTCCTGTTTCATGTTGCCATGTTTCTTTAATGAAACAGAGTCCTTCGTATACCTGAAAATATTAACGTTTATTTCAACTTCATGAATGTTTTCCTTTTGTAGGAGAAGTTAAATTTACAAATGGTGACTATATTTGAATATTAATTGTAAATATTTTGTTCCCACAATTAATTTGAAAACGACAATATAAAGACCTTGTCTTCATTTTTATATATCTGCTTTGCAGGAAATAGACACCGCTGAACGGGCATTCATTATCTCAATTGCTTCTGTGCTGCTGACTGCTTCAAGCAGACACGCCAGGTTGAACAGTACAGGACATGAACAAAGGCTATACACGCGTCAGTGACTCTTCGCTTGGTCAATACAATTCCATTCTCCGAACTATTTTAATTGCTTCTTCGTTTCAATTAGAGACATTTTCAGTGCGTCTCTACTCTGATACTCCTTGTGCGTCCTTTAGAATCATACTGGATTTCAGGAACCTGTAGGTCCTTGGTGCCATCGCAATGGCATGGACTGTCTTCGCTCGCTTGAACTCTGGGATTGTGGGTTCGAATCTCACCCAAGGCATGGATGATTATGTGCGTTTATTCTGTGATTGTGTTGTTCTGTTGTGTACGTAGCGGTCTTGCGACGGGCTGATCTCCCGTCCAAGGGGGCCTACTGACTGTGTATAGGATTAAGAAACTGAAAAAGCAGCCAAGGTCCAACAAAAGGCCGTTGAGCCATAGATACATAGATCCTTGGTTTATTTAACTACGTGTTCTCGTTGTACACTATGAATGGAGGAGTCAAATATTGAGATTGTTATGAAGAACAGATTTGGAAGGAAAATGTGGACTTGCGCAGTGATCTCTTATTTTTGTTACCATGTCACAATTTACTTAGGTGGCCTCAGAAATACGAGGAAGAATTTCAGGCAGGATATCATGAAGGCAGCTTATCTAAAACAATGACAAAACTTTTGATAATTCGTACAGGTTGAAAACCAGGACAGAACGAGAAGAAACATCCATTAGTAGGCAACGGCTGGGCAAACAATCGGTTTCCGCTGCAACGAATAACAAGTCTACCACAGAGAAAGTGTTGGAAGCGATGTTTCCTATGCGGTCCGTGCCGTTTATAAGGAGACGGTTAGGCTTAAATTTGGCGGCGGTCCAGCTTACGACCGTTCAAGTGACTAAGATGCCGTTGTAGCATAAGATAAAGCCTGTACTGGCAGAGAACTTGTGTGTAGTGCAAATGGAAAAAAATTCAATAAGATGTTGTATGCGCGAAATATACACTTGACGAAAGGCCAAGCATATTCATAAGAGAGAAAGCCATCTTCTCGTCAGAGAGGTTGTTACGTAAGGACTATAACCACAAGAGTTCTGTTGCAAGAAAATAATTTGGTCGTGAGTCTCAAGGGGCTTGGCGCCAAGACGAACTGATGGACTGTAAACCGCCAGTCGTAAAATAGCAGGTTAGATGTGTGACATTCGCCAGACATCAACGACGGCAGCAGAAGGAATTATTGGGACACATTACTAGGTAACGACTGATGAAGACAAACGGAGAAACCTTAGTGTGTGTTATAGTGGATGTAAAGTTCCTGAATTATTGAGAACATTATAATTATTTGTAGTTACAATTTGTAAATATTCAATAAATGCAATTACTAACACAAACACCGTGTCTAGCCACTTAACACGTGACAACATGTAGTTACATAAATCAGAGCCTGACTATCTTTGCTTTTTCCTTGTATAACACAACATAGAATTATCAACGCGAAATAAATAAAGGTTCACGCACCAAACGATCTATTATTTGATATGTTAATAACAATTTTGTATCAGCTGCAGTACCAGAAACTAACAAACAAAAATGAAGACCGTTGCATGGAGATTTGCCCTCTGTGAATCACATGTTCATTGTTACGCCCTTTACGTCCTGCAGCTTCACCACGAACTGTGATGTTGATTTCTCGACGGCGGATATCCTCAGTTACAAAACATCGCTCATTGCATCGTTGTATAAATAATACAAGATCAAATACCGGATCTTTTCGTGCGCCACCATGTTTGATTAAGTTTTTGATGACTTCGTTGTAATAAGAGTGTTGTGACTAAGTCGTTATTGACATCTGCAGAAGTCGTGCGTTCTTCTGCTGAAAAAAGTAGACGACATCCATACCCAGCTGCAGGTCCAATGGAAGTCCTGAAGACGTTCACAGTTGTGAGATTCGGCGTTTCATATCGGTAAATGCGAAAATGCAAGCAGACACCTAGCTCAGATAGCAGGAGCACAACTGATAGCAAGTAGCAGGCTCTTTTTATTGCTAGTGGGGTGGGACTAAGTCCCTTGTACTGCGGCCACTTCTGGCGTATTGTACCAGCCCCAGATGACAGGTGAGGGTGATTGTGGAGCAGTTGGTGGAATGAAGATTGGCAGGGGAAACCGAAGTACTCGGAGAAAACCCGTCCCAGCGCCACTTTGTCCACCACAAATCCCACTTGACCAGACCCGGGATCGAACCCGGGCCGCCGCGGTGGGAAGCCAGCGACTAACCACTTGAGCTATGGCGCGGCCTCAGTAGCAGGCTTAATGCGATTACAGACGCACGAACACGAAACTATACCACGGGTTTCCGAAGCGTTGCTTACAGTGGATTTACTTTCGCAACAGTCAATTTTATTTCTTTCCATATTAATTACTCTGGAATTAAATTCTCTTTTGCTATACTTCTGAAATTTTGTTGTATCCTAGTGTTCTTACGCGTCGGTTAAGTACTGTTTCAAAATGTCAAGAATTTAATTGATGGCTCTGAGAATTAGCAAGTGAATAAGATTAATACGCTAGGAAGACACATGTAAGCTGTCCTTCTATGTGTAAGTAAGCAGGCTTTTCATTCTGTTTCCTAACCGAGTTCGAGACAAGTTTATTAGTTTCGTAATATAGTCTGTGTCCGTCCGCAAGTAACGGCACCGGAAATACGGAACCTGTTTTGTTAGTGTTTGTGCTGGTACGCCTGTTGTGTTGAACTTTTTCTTATGTTGTTTCAGTTTGGTTAATTTTAAAGACAGCATCGTATTTTCACGATGTTAGTGACTACAGACGGGGTTTGGATCAGTAATTGGATTTATTTCACTCGCTGATACAGCGCTTGACTACACTTTACAGTTCACTATTACACACACGCAGTAGTGTTCCCAGTCACGTCTTCACAGCTGTTGCTTCGTAGTGGCTTCCAACGGCGGACGTTCCCCTTCCTCTGGGTTACCGAACTGTCCCCTGTCCTAACTACCAGCTTCTACCAGCAACAGCTCACAAGGACTGAACCGCAGCAGTTCTGTCTCTCACTCACTTGTCCTCATCTAGCCACGGAACGCACAGAAAACACTGTTCCTGTGTTGCTGTTTACTAGTAATGGCAGTTGTACAGTTGCATATTTCTCAGTCGTTGCCTAGCAAAGTGTCTACATGCCACAGTATTATGGTATCAATGGATATGTGCACATACCTTTTAATTTATTTAATTCATCTTTTTAAACATTATATTCTGTGCATATATTACGAAAATGTTTTCATATTAAATTTAATTAAAATCAATATTACCGAAGAATGGAGGAGAAATAGAGGATTTTGAAAGTTCATTCAACACAGGTAGGAGCCGGGATAGCTCAGTCGGTATAGCGACTGGCTACGTGCTAGAGGAAGGAGAATCGTAGTTTGAGTCCCGGTGGGGGCAAGAATATGCGCTTCTCCATGTCGTCCAGACCGGCTCTGGGGTCCACCCAACCCCCTATACAATGGGCACCGGGGGCACTTTCCCGGAGGTAAAGCGGTAGGTGCGTGAAGCTGACCACTCACCCCCAACTAGTGCCGAGGTCAAGAGGCTCCCACATTTTCACTAGACAGTAGGCTCACAGATGGCGGTGATGTTGCAGCCTTACGCACGGGCATGACTTAACGATCAGGAAGATTCCTGGTACTCATTTCTGTTAGAGGCTGAGTCGACCCCAGAGCCATAGTGCGGCTGGAAGAATTAGGAAATTGAAGAAAATCCACCTCATCGGGACATGAACCCGAGACATCCCGGCTTTTAACATAGTGCTTCAGCCAACTACGCTACCGCGTGTCTCGAACTGTCGGGTTATTTGCAATAAAATGGAGAACTCGGCTGTGTTTGATTAAGTAGAGCTTTTGAAACCTTTGGATCCGCACATGGAACGCTGTTCAGCTAACCGTTTTCCTTGAACCTGCTTCTGAAACTGAAGCGAGTTTATGTTCATGCAGGTGCAGGAGTAATATCAACTTCTGCTAGTCGCCAAATGAAATACCCTTCGAGCTCTCGCACGCGGTTTTGACGTTAGCCTCGAATGATTAATGTAGTTTCATGAAAGTCCAAGCTTAAGAAATTTCTTTGTTTATTGGAGGGTTTAAAGGTCAAAATTCTGCGGAAATGTCTAGAAAGTAGCTGGGAACAGACCTGTCTGTTGTGAAAACCTTTGTAATTTGATTTATTTGAGAGTTAGAGCAAACTGCTTCATCTGTTAACAGTTCTCCGCTTCTTGCTGCGTGTCAGGACCTGCCTCAGTCTCCATGTATCCTTGTAGCAAAGACAAATTGAGTATTCGGGAATATTCTGCATATCTTTTCTTCGGTGATATCATAGATACGGATGACACTGAAGCCGCGGGGCCGTGCCATATCTCCGGTGGTTAGTTGCCGGCTTCCCGCCGCTGCGGCCCGGGTTCGATCCCGGGTCTTGTCAAGTGGGATTTGTGGTGGAAAAAGTGGCGCTGCGGCAGGTTTTTTTTTTTCTCCGAGTACTTCAGTTTACCCTCCCAATCTTCATTCCACCAATTGTTCCACAATCACCCTCACCTATCATCTGGGGCTGGTAAAACAGGCCGAAGTGGCCGAAGTACAAGGGACTTAGTCCCACCCCACTAACAATAAAAAGAAGATAAAATTGCCGGTGTGCTTAACTAATTAAACGCTACACCATATGTGCTCAAATGACAGTGAAATTTCCAAATCCGTTGCCCGGATACGGCTAGTGAAGAGTGAGAACTTTAGTGCGTGTGTGACGGTGAACTGTAAAGTGTGTAGAACAGCAACAGCGCTGTAATTGCCTGTAGTTCCGGTGGTGTGTGTAAAGTGTCAATAAATCCAATCATCCAATTCAGAATCCGTTTATAAGTCACGCACACCCCAAATACATGACAGTGCATATAAAAGAGCCAGATACCCGTCCCACCACTTCTGCTGGCGAGGACCTGTAGCAGTTTATCCAACCGACTGACCCACCGACCGTCCATTGTCCTACAGTGTTTCTCATAAAAGGCGAAAGGCAGAACAAACAGTACATCCAGAACATTGTTTCTTTTGAAGAGATAACTGCGAGAAATTAGGTGATTTTGCTGTTACATGCATGAGTTCAGCTCAAAATCAATTTCTTTCTCAATTTTCCCCTGTAAGAAAATAAGTTAAGCATTAGTGACAATGGGAAAAGTAATCATGGCAACGAAACATGTTCTGAAGTTCACAACATGGACGCACGTATAACATTGTCGTTGAAGTACTTAATAAAGTACTTTATATGAGGAACTTGTAATTATGCACGACGTCATGTCCCAGAAGACGAAAGTGTTCATAGCACCGCTGTGGGAACCTCAATCCTTCATTTGTATAAAAAGGTTAAGTTGTCCCTGTGCTTAACAAAGTCCACATTTTCTTGACCTCGGCACTAGCTAGATGTGAGTGGTCAGCTTCACGCCCCGCCCGCTTTACCCCTTATACCCATTGGGTAGGAGGTTATATGGACCCCAGAGCCGGTTTGGACGACTTGGAGAAGAAAAAATTCATGACTGTACTGGGACTCGAAATCAGACCCCTCAGCCGTCCAGCCCGTAGCCACTGGCTGCACCGACTGGGCCCTCCCGGCTCATACATTTGTATAGCAGTTCACAAGAACAATATGGGCATAAGTACCACTGCATTATTTCAGTGTAGACCTAGTTCATAACATGTAAGTTGGTAGCATGGTTAGTGGATAGCTAGGTTTGTATTTCTGCAGACCTTGTGTTTAAATCTAGGTAACCCCATGAGACTCACCCCTCTCAAGCACTGATCCCTCTCTGCCCTTACACGAGTCCAGCTTTGACAGGCTGCGGAAACAAGACACGGCCGGCTGGACCCAGAACTCAGCAAATCCCAGTTTCCAGTTTCCCTAGTTCTGTCATTCCTAACCAGGATGTACGTTTAGTTATCCCAGGAACACGACCTGAAGCCATACATTTCTCTGCAGGACATGGAACCTCGCTCTGGCTTCAACTTTACGTTGCTTCGTGCCCAGTCTCTAATGCGCATCTCCGTTTGTATTTCGGTCGTCAAAGACAGACACAGAGATACAATAATGAATGCGGAAAGGACAGATCCAAGGGTGTATTAATATTGCCTAAAGGGATTCCTTATTACACGTGATTGTTATTGTTCTGTGTTGGCCGTAATGTTTATTAATTTTAGATATAAAAAAGTAAAGCTATCCCTGTGAAGGCCCATAGGGTTGTGAGACGTTGAGGGTCCCACATTATCTAGACAGTCGGCTCAAAGATGGCAGTAAAGTTGTCAGTCTTACGCGCCGGCCGCGCTTTACTCCCCAGGAAAATTATTTATTTAATTCCTGGTACTCATTTCTGTTAGAGGATGAGTCAACCCCAGGGCCACGTGCGGCTGGAAAGGATTAGGTCAACTGAAAATAATCCAATGACCTCCTCGGGACTTAAACCCGCAACCTTCCGGCTTGTAGCATAGTTCCTCAACCACTATGCTACCGCGTGCCCCAATTTGAAATATAAACTGTTGTATTTCTAACAAAATACTATTCTAATAACACTACAGATGTTACATTGCAGACATATTTGTTTTTGTGTTTCACTGACTGGGAATGTTCGCCATTTTGACAGATGACGAATTTCAAAGCTACATAACGTGTTTTGTATTTCTTACCTTAGCAAAACGTCATATTTAATTAACATGGGCTTGGAAACTGATTGAATAGAACTAGTAGCAAGTGGCACTTTTAGCAACATATATGGAATATAACGCTTTTTAGGCCTGTGAAAGTCAGCCGACGTTTCGGAAGAATATATAGCCACCATCTTTAGGATCGAAGACTTAACATATCAAGAAAATAACATATGTTGTATAATGACGCACTACCCTTTTGATTAATTCTTAATGGGGTTTAATAATTTTATAGCGTGTAGACCGGTTGCAGTGTAACGCCCGTTGATGGGTAACAGATTCTTAATAAACGGAGATACACAGCCGTTGCTGGGTGACGCCTTCGCTAGCAGGTGTGTTCCCACGGAAATGGAGTAAGACAATGAACAGTGTTTTCTACGCTGGCCGTGCCGAGGTGTTATAAGGACAACTGGGGCAACCAAATTAGATGATAGTAAGGTGAGAGCCAGCGAGCAGCGAAGTGAGCGCGGAAGCTGAAGAACTTTCACTATTAGAAGCCGTCACCAACGAACGACTGGTGTAGACATAGCAGGCCAGAAAAGTCAGCGTGTGGTATAATGATTTAGCGATGGCGCTGTAGTGTAGTTGCGAGTAGTGTGACCAGTAAATCCAATCACGAATCCAAAAACCCCGTCGATATCGAAACACTGTACACGTGACAATATGTTACTTCTCATAACCTTTATCAGCTTATGACAATAAGTGACGGGATATAACCACGTAAAGTGAAAACACTGTATTTTCATTATGGCTGTTATTGCCCCGAAATGAACTTACTGAAATAGATTTAGGAGTTAAAATGCAAGTCAAAATGGAAATAGCAACAAAGAGTTTTCGTATCAAGTTAAAGTGCAGGAACATTAAAAAATGAAAGAACTTTTTATTTCAGTCTGTTTCGCCTTTAGGTCACAATTTTTCCTATCCATCTGCGGTTCTTCAGCCCTTGTGGACCTTGGCCGCTTTTTCAGGTTGTCAATCCCACACTCCGCCGGTCACGGTAGCTGAGTGGTCTAAGGCATGTACTGTCTTCGCTCGCTTGGAAACCGGGATCGTAGATTCGAATCCCACTCAGGGCATGTATGTTTAGTTTGCGTGTGTGCGTTTTTCTGTGTTTGTGTACAGGTGGAGGCCTTGCGACGAGCTGATCACCCGCCCAAGGAGTCCTACCGAATGTGTAAGATCTAGAAAGACCGAAGTGAAAGGAGAAGTTCATGGAGGTAGGCCTAGGCCCACTGGGGCTATAGTGCCAAGGAAAAAAAAATAATCTCACACCCAGTCGGTAGCCGTCATTTAAATTAGCATGGTCATATTCGATTGTTTCATCATGCGTGAATTCTTTCTTATGGCAGCACGCACTGGTTGTGAAGACTGCTTGTAGAGGAGGCCAAGGCTCACCCAGGGTGTAGAGCCGAGTGGTAGGTAGGTATTTTTTTATTGCTAGTGGGGTGGGACTAACTCCCTTGTACCAGCCCCAGATGATAGGTGAGGGTGATTGTGGAGCAACTGGTGAAATGAAGATTGGCAGGGGAAACCGAAGTACTCTGTTTTGTCCACCACAAATCCCATTTGACCAGACTCGGGATCGAACCCGGGCCGCCTTGGTGGGAAGCCAGCGACTTACTGCTTGAGCTATGGCGCAGGTAGGCAGGTAGGTAGGTATATTCGATTGTTAAAAATTATCGAACGATTCATTTGATAGTTGTAATCTGCCATCGCGTAAATATTCTGCTACACATGTAATTTGGTAGTGCTTGTCATGTGGTCCAGGGGGCAGCAGTGTCCGTACGCTCGTTGTTATCTGTGTGGGGACACGACGCATCTGCCAATCAGACTGCACAATTCCACCCGCCATTCTTCGTTTCAAGGTTAGGACAAGTTTGACGTCACGCGCATATCTCGTCTTCAGCTGAAGGTGTCGTGGCTGTGTGGTTGTTATTTTCATCTTTTGTATTATAACAATTTTGCAACGAATTAAGTGCTTAAAATGACGTAAATCATACTTAATAAACCCGTATATTAGTTGAACGTGTGTTGCGGTAAAATATCCAGAAGTTACATGTAGTGTAGGATTTTAGGCTTGCAACCTGCTTTCACAGTGGTATCTTGTTCATCTTATTCGACCTTGAAGATGGAGGCGATATGTTCCTACGAAACGTCGGTTGACGCTCAAGCGACTGCATGGCGCTATATCCCAGAAGACAGTATTTTTTACATAATAGTGGTTTCAACATCAGAACCAAGTGTTGTGTTTCTGTGCCCGAAAAGTTCTGTTAAGTGATAAAAAGTGATGCAGTGAAATTGAAGTCATGGGAGAGTAATTTTTGGAGCAGAATATGAGGTCAGTTAATTCACTTTATATTTTTCATGACACACCATGCCATCAGATCTTCCCATATTATGTCCTTGGAGTCACATGCATTGAACCTTACAGCTCTGCTTTGTCAGAGAACCAAAGCGCATGCAGGAAGGTGTACTGTAATAGTAGAACAAATAAATTCTGGATATTAGCAGAAGTACACGTTAGGGTGTTCTGATTTAGAATCTGTGCTGGAAATTCAACTTGACTGCATAGCTTTGCGTTTCTCAAAAGCTGTAGTGTTTTCATTTCATATTTCCTACGAAGATACCTTATATAAGAACCCCAAAATGTTGGATATTTTACCTAAATCCTGAAATTAAAATGAGCAGTTTCTGAAAGCTGCTCCTAAAATTTTCATTACATTCATACCTTTCAATTATTAGGACAGTCGTCCTCAGATTATTGCAATGGCGCCCCTGACCATACAGTATAAATTAAATAAAAAATGCATCGAATTTATTCCCAATTTTTCATGAATGTTCAGTATTAACACACTGAGGTCTCATAACCTGGAAGTTCAACATTACTAACACCAAAGTTTGCCAGGGACAGCCAGTTACATTAATTTCTGTATTGATAAGATCCGTCATATTGTCATCCATCCATATGCAAACTGGACCTTGTGGTCACCATCCTTGGTTCGTTACCTCCATGGTAGGTCTGTTGGACATATTTTAATTACGTTTACTAAATAAAGTATGGTAGGTTAGGCCACATTCTTGCAGGAGTGTCCATTTTTAATGACAGATTTTAATAATAGATACAGAAATATACTTTTCTCGGAGACAGAAATTGTACCCCTCGTCTCATCTGGCGCTACAGCCCTTTGTGAGCCTTGGCCTCCTTGAAAACAGCCTTCCAACTATCCCTTTCTTGTGCCTTGCTCTACCACGCTGTCACTTTCAAAATTTTGAGGTCTTGCAGTACATCATCCAGCCACTTTAATTCTGTTCTTCCTTTCTTTTTACTGCCTTCTACCTGGGAGAAGGTTCATTTCCTGCAGAGAAGACTTCCATCCATCCTTCTGATATGCCCTAGCCACTTCAGTCTGTTTATTTTTATTGACTGCACTATATTTGGTTCTTTGAATAATTTATATAATTTATCATTATATTTCTATTCTCCATATTCCATTTACATAGTTTGGTCCATAGATCTTCCTTAGAATTTTTCTTTCAAAAAATTTCATTTTATCTGCATTCAAGTTAGTGAGTATCTAGCTCTCACTACCATAAAGTAGAACAGATTTTATAAACGTTTTATATATTTTACAATTAGTATCTTTTATTGGAATTTTTGATTGTAGTCAATTTTGCATTCCATAATAACATTTGTTTCCATGATTAATTTCCACATCAATATTGTTATCACAGGTGACGATGGACCCAAGATATTGAAATTCAATTACTTTTTCCATCTTTTTTTGCCTATTATAATATGCTTCTCTTTGGTTTTATTACTGCCAACTTCCATAAATTTTGTTTTGTCTTCATTAATGGTTGATTCCGTTTGTAGTGCTGCTTTCTTCAGTTTAAAGCAAGTGTCACGTAAATTCGAACAAGGCCAAGAGTAACCTTGAATGCGCAGAAGAAAATTTTCAGACAGAGAGGTGGGTTCGAGGTTGTGAGAAGTGACAGACGGCCAGTGACTGCGCATTCAAGGTTACTCTTGGCCTTGTTCGAAGTTACGTGACACTTGCTTTACACATGCTTCTTTGGCTGGTCTTTCATATCTACCAATAACATCATCATCATCAGCATATGCTAATATCTGTCCAGATTTATGGAGTATGGTACCTCTTATATTCAGACTGGTCTCCCTTATAACCTTCTCTAGGGCTAGATTAAACAAACGGCAAGACAAGGCATCTCCTAGGATGAGTCGGATATACTCCACTTTAAAGCTGAATTTTATCAAGTTCTCTAGAGCCAAGATTTGTTTCGGTATAAAGGTCCATCATCATTTTGCAAATTATCTTCATGTAATCGGTATGATCATTTTAAACACTGGCACTGGATGTTCAAACCGAAAAGCATGTCCACTAATAGACTGAAATTAGCAGTGTTTTGAATGGGAGATGTACGTTCTCGTTGTCGAAATGTAATATTCATCACGGCGATATTAGGTCTGCTCTTTAAAACCCTTTTTCTTTTTTTTCGGCGTGCTCTGTTCCGGCCAATCCTTTTGATCTGTGTGATAAATCGATGAGTTATGGAAATATTTTTAGGTGGCTGAATGAAAGTAAGATGGAGGGTTGTAAATGAGTTTCGAACCAAGACTCAGTCTCGGGTAAGTAATTACGCAAGTTAGAATGTATGGAGTTCGATGAGCTTGTCTCGATAACTTTCACGTCTCAATCACTTCCGGCCGCCATATTGCTCCTCAGATGCTAGAATCTAATTTAGCTTTCTGCAGTGCAAAGCACGAAAGTATCAAGGAGATGTACTCCCGTCTTCCTGCCTCACTAGTTGCTTAGTAACTTATCCCCTTGCCACAGCAGGCGATACAATAGACAGAGCGGATGCCTGAAGGATTTTACTTCCAGTTTCTCCGGCCAGCAACCTCCATTTCTGCCTTTATCCTTACTTCAGAGGACTTAATTTGTCAAAGAAATGCAATGGCTTCGCGTTTCCTTGCGTTTTTCTTTATCTCGTCTTCAAACTCCTCTTCCATGGACAGAGAAACCTACAAAAAAACTACAGGATAAAGAAAGAAAGATAATACAGGAAGTAACGACTTGAAAATGCCAGCAAATTTCTCTTCGAATCAAGCTTCCAGCTCAGAACATTTTACACGGCGTCTCCTACGAGGAGGTTAAAATTTTATGAAAACTTGTGGACAATATAATTTGAGTCACGGATGTTACAGTTACGTGTACGGCCGAGCAAAACTTAGATAAATTTATGCTTAAACACACATAATGGGAACTTTAAAAAGTCTGAAGTCGTTTCGGAAGTTTCAAAATTTCCTCACTGCATACGATGCACTCGTATTGATGACCTACTGTGTGTTCTTGTTTGACACCGGTAGTCAGTCTGAATATAGAAGTATGTCAGGAACATTTGAGTCTATCATACCGTCACTTGTCCGGGGTTCCGTGACAAATGGTTGTGGGTTCCGAATTAGACGAAGCTGTTTTAATGGATAACACGTTTACAATCACTCCGAAATCACGTCTTCCAGACGATGCGATCTGACTAGTCCGACTTCTCTCACGTTTCGTCATGTACTTCTTGGTTGAACTGGTTTCTTCTCTGATCTCCAGCTCTGTTCCGTTCGCCACTGATCTCAATTCCGATCTGGTCTTCTCTGATCTCATACCTTCTACAGTCAGACAAACTAGATGAAACCTTCTTGAAGAGTTTCGTTTCCATAACGGTTGTCTTTGTTGTCTCGGGAATGTGTTTTCATGTTAGATAACACGTTGATTTTTATCTCTAGCTATTGATTGTGGCTGGGACAACGCTTATTGTGCCGTTGCCCGGCAATGGAAGTCTCTGTATGCGCTGTCTCGAAGACGTTTTAACAAGCCGTTGTCTAGCAATGGACGCCAGCTCAGATATTCTGGCTTTTAGGCGGCACCCCACAATATTCAGAAAAAATGTCACGTGTCAGCCTGCAGCCACCTGCTCACAATAGATCTTCGCTCGCGGATTTTTCTACCCTGGAGATGGAGGCGATATATTCCTCCGAAACGTCGGTTCACACAATATCTACACGGGGCCACATCCCAGAAGACTTCTTTCTTCATAGTCATCGCCGTGAAAACCTCAAATCTTATATTCTCGAGAATTATTCATTCATTTCATTCGTTCATTCATCAATGGCTCTACAGCCCCTTGTTGGCTCGTGACCTCTTCTTCTGTATCGTAATTATATTTACACAGTCGGTAGGAGCCCTTGAACGAGTGATCAGTCCGTCGCAAGGCCGCTACCTACACGCAGGTCAACACAAACACAGAATAAACACAGAGATATCCATGCGTTGAGTGGGATTCGAACCCACGATCCCAGTGTTCGAGCGAGCGGAGACGGTTCATGCCTTAGACCGCGCTTCCACCGTGATCGGCCACTCGAGCACTTACATCTCGTTAAATTGCATGTTCGAAATTTACCTGCGTAATAAAATATCGCCTCTTGAATCCCACAAATACAATTATACACCGAATAGAATGAAGAGGTGATCAGCGTTCCTGTGGTTTGAATTATATTTGCAAGTTGTGCGCGTGGAGTCCCTCACATTTTGCAAGGCAGGGTTTCTTTCTAGTGCTTCATTTTCTTTTCTTCCCTGAAGTTCCAAACTTTCCGTCCGCAGTTTCTTTCTGACTGTTCTATCGTTTTATTTCAAGACTTGTTTCTTCTTTATTTCCCTTGTCTCAGCCCCCAGAAGTGCTGTTTGAGAGCCCCTTGATGTCTCTAAACTTGTCTGTCACGAACATTAACGTAAATCCTAGAGGGTTTTGCATTGTGTGTAAGCTCCACAATCTACTATAGAGATTCGCGAATTATTGTGATTATATTTAGATAAAGGTTTTGGTCTAAACCTAACATGACTGCTAGCATAACATAGTATAACGAACATAGTCTGTTGCTACGGCCCCGCCCCTTCCCGTTTATTAACCAACCTGAGACATGTTGACGTATTTAATTTAAAGTTTCTAAGCGTTTCATAAGAACGGACCGTACCTGCAAATTAAAACGCACGAATGATTATTACTTTCAAACCGGTAAACTTGCATCCACTGCTCGCGGTAGCCGAGCGGTCTAAGGCATTTACGGTCTTCGCTCCCTCGGAAGCCGGGATCGTGGGTTCATCTTCGGGTCATCTTCAGATGCTGAAAGTTTCTCACATAGTATTACCGGACTGCAACGCTAACATTCTCATTTTTATAAAAATTGTAAGGATGGGAATGTTAGCGTTGCAGCTCGGTAACGGTATGTGAGAAACCTGCAGCACCTGAAGATGACCCGTTTGAGGTCGAAATATGTAGTGCGTGCTATATAAATAATACAGCTTTGCGTTGGCGCTAAAAATTGTATATGTTCATAGACCGACTTCTTTTTAATATTGTATTTCAATTGAAATTGCATCAAAACTCGAACCAACCAAATTTCGGAAGACGAAAATTACTCATTTAAGTGTTCGTATTTATTTTTTAAATAAAAGTAGTTGTATGGCGAGGTTTGGATTCATCTTGCTATGGACAGTAACCAGTGCTTGTGTCTTATGAGTACAGGAATAAAACTTTGAGTTCTATATAAGGCGGATAATTTCTTGGCGTGCTGAGCCACTGTTAGATTCTCAAGAAAGACTTTGTCCCATGCAGATATATACATAGATACACCGGTATTCAGGATATATCTGGCGTAATATACTGGCTAATAATAGTTCAATAAAAATTCTACCGAATTTATCGTCACATAAGGTAATCTAATCTCCCAGTAATTAGCGAAATAAATTGCTTTCAGATTAAACGGTCCAATTAATAACCGCAGAGGACTGGAAACATTTCCATCGCGATGCGTTATATTTCCGTTCACCGCTTTCCCAGACCAAGCGAATTTAATCAGCAATTAATATTCGTATGTCTTTTTCATTATATAAAACATGTCACTAAAATCCGTGATTTCTAATTCAAACGGGAGTCAGGAATATGGTAGTGACAGACCAGAGTACGTATTACGTACTACGAGGTAGAGTCGGTAAATAGGTCACAAATGGAAGTAGAACAGCTGTAATGTACGTAATAGGTTTTCCGTTTGTATCAGTAGATAGCAGCACAGTCCATCTTCATGGCAGTCTAGGTAGCAGCCGCACATGCGCATGTTCGGAGACTGGTTTCAGTAGTGAAAATGGTGACCGTGCTTCAGAAGTATACTACCGAAGAGTAGCGCTGTGTTGTGCGTTTTTATGGGCTAAAGGGCTCAATGCGAGGGATATTATAAATAAATGTTTCCTGTTTATGGTGGCTAGTGTTTGTCGCGAAAAGCGGTTCACAAGTGGGTGGAGAAACGTGGAAAACTTTTCGCTAATGACGAAGAGTTTGAAACGGAGGTGCGGAAGAGGCTGAGAAAACAGTCAGAAAACTTCTATGCTGCGAGTTTCGACGCACTGGTAAAGCGATGGGACAGGTGTGTCAATGTTTGTAGAGGATATGTCGAGAGGTAATTTTTTTTTTTTCCAGGTTCGAATATCACATGTTGGACGTTTTATTTCCATTTGTTACCAGTTTACTGACTCCCCCTCGCATGAGGACTGTTTATATTTCTTCCGAGAAGTACCAAAACAGAAACGCAACGACCTCTCTTACCCATGCTAAGAAAACGGGTAATTTTCGTTGTCGACAATTTAGTAGTTGAGGATCACTAACGGTATCAGTTATTCTTATTATTAATCAAGCAAGCAAGGAAGGAGATAGCAGTGGGAAGTTGAACTAGAAGTCGGTCTGTGAAGAATTAACGTGTGATTAGAAGACCTTATTTATTTGGAGATTGTAGTTCAGTGAGACTGTTATAGTCCCCGTGTTATAATCCCATGAAGACTAGTGCAGATGCACTGAAGAGATTAGCGTGGAGTGATTGTAAATTTTGTAAATCAGCAATAGTATAAGCAAAAATAATAATATTGGACCTGCCCCTAGTGATTATGATGATGCAGAATTTGGTGGAATGAAGATTGGCAGGGTAAACCGAAGTACTCGGAGAAAACCTGCCCCAGCGCAACTTTGTCCACCACAAATCCCACTTGACTAGACCCGGGCTCGAACCTGGGCCGCCGCGGTGGGAAGCCAGCGACTAACCGCTTGAGCTACGGCGCGGCCTAAATGAGATTAAGTTGAACGTAGACTCGGGTGATGATCTACCAAGTCTACATCACGAGTTCGGAAGTCCTTCAGTTTAATTCAAACAAGGGGGTCAGTAGCCTGCTTCATGATACAATTGCCTGAAACGTTCTTATTTCTGTCTTACAGGTTAAAAATACATCCTTATAACAGGCCGTGGAGTCCCATAGAGTTGTGAGACGTCGAGGCTCCCACATTTTCTAGACAGTCGGCTCACAGATGGCGGTGAGGTTGTCAGCCGTCCTTTATCCACAGGAAGATTCCTGGTACTCATTTTTGTTGGAGGTTGAGGCGACCCCAGGGCCATAGTGCGGCTGGAAGGATTAGGTCAATTTGAAAAATCGAATGACCTCATTGGGAATCGAACCCGCGAGTTTCCGGCTTGTAACATAGTGCCGCAACCAACTATGCTACCGCGTGCTCCCCTTATCTAGTTTCCAACGTCAATAATTCCCTTGGAGCGAAGCACACAATAAGCCGGCCGCCCCTTACAGATGCCTGCCGTTGTACTGAGTTAGTTTAGTTTAGTTGAAGAGCATTAAAGTGTTATGTAAACTCCGTCTTGCACTTAATGCCGCCTCACTCATGTTTGTATATGGGATTTCGTCATTAACTCCTAAATCAGGTATTGTTCTAGAAATTTGCTTTCATGTTGGAAGGGACTTTGCTCTTGGGACCTTCACTGGGTAGATCAAGTTTCTTAACCTTTAAGGACCTCAGAGTAACTAACGTAAGACTTTCTTACAGCCTTTCGAGAACACAATAACCTGACCGTTGTTGTAAGAGTTTTGAGCTTGTGAAAGACGAAGTTAAAGTAAAATTACATGCCAGGAAAACGCAACAGCAGGGAAACAGTACAGCAATTTCGGGTTACTTTCCATATTGCTGTTTGGATAATGAAACCCCAGTTATGTTACATTGCATCACATATATATTTGCATAATTATGAGAGATATATGGAATTAAATCAACTAGCCTTACTGACTGAATATATCGATATACGAAAAGTGCATAAGAACTGGGGGCACTTGATAGGATAGTTGGTTGAGACACTACGCTGAAAGCCCGAAGTTTCGCGGGTTTGAGTCCCGATGGGTTGGATTTTTTTTTCAGTTTGCCTAAACCTTCCAGCCACACTGTGTACCAGGGTTCGACTCAGCCTCTAACAGAAATGAGTACCAGGAATATTCCTGGGGGTAAAGGGCTGACAGCCTTAACGCCATCTGTGAGCCGATTGTCTAGAAAATGTGTGAGCTCCGGCGTCTCACAACCCTATGGGTATCGCGGCCTGTTACAGGGATAGATTTACCTTTACCTTACACAAGAACTTGGTTAGACTTAGAATTATTAACTCTTTCTATACACAAACTTCGTGGAGCTCAGCCCTTCTTGAGAAGCCACCAATTGTGCAGCTATTCAAGAATTTCACAATATATTATGCATTGCGAAAGTTCATTACCGTGTTCAAAAGAGCCCTCCACTGATCCCTATCCTGAGCCAGATCAGTCCAGTCCATACCACTCCTTCATCTTTTTCTACGATCCATTTTAATATTATCCACCAACCTACGTCTTGGTCTTCCTAGTGGTTTCTTTCCTTCAGGCTTTTCCACCAATATCCTGTATGCATTCCTCCTCTAATTTCCTGTCCATCTCATCCTCCTTGTCTTCACTATTCTAATTTTACTTGAGGATTCAAGTTGGGACGATCCTCAATGAACAGTTTTAACCAACCTCCCGTCACTTCATCTCTCTTCGGTCCAAATATTCTCCTTAGCACCCCCTTCTGAAAGACCCTCAGTCTGTGGTCCTCCATTAATGTCAGAGAGTAAGTTTCACACACATACAGAACCACAAGCAACATTTTAGTTTTGTATATTCTAATTTTTATGTTTGTAGACAGCAACAGACGAGAAGACAAAAGGTTTTGGACTGAATGGTAGAAAGCATTACCCAAACTCAGTCTGCCCTTAATTTTCTCTACAATCAAATTTTGATTTGTTACTGTCATTCCTAAATATTTTAACTGCGCCACATTTTCAAACCGCCTGTTTGCTATCTTTGTGTCATGGTTTTGCCCCGGATTCTGGCGACGGGACAGCAGTACACTTACTTCTAGACCAATTATAAACTGTATATACACGATACACCAATTTATAAACAACTTGATTTCATTTTGAAGTTCTGAAGAACGGAATTCTGTACCAGGAGCATATCGTTTCTTTACGTATTTTCTAAAATACATAAACAGTATTTAAAATCGCTCGCCACGTATTCAAAGCAAATATTCTTACGTTGCTTATTTTTCATTTAAAAATCATATTTTTAAGGTTTTTTTTTAGATTTGCTTCAAAATTCTTGTGATCGGATGGCATGCAGCCTCTCATATCAGGGTGTAGTCTTAACGTTTCGTAAATCTTCGTCCACACTACTTCAGTTGCTCGCCAGGCTTCGGCGCGTGAGGATCCGTATATTTACTCGTAGTGTGTATAGGCTGTAGTCGTATTTTAATTTATTGGCTGTAGTTTTTAAATTAAAAATTTTAAATTTGCTTGTCTCGTGACTTGTCATATCGACCACATTACTCGCGAGCATAGCGAGTCACACGAGCACGAGCACGAGTAATGTGGACGCGCCTTTAGACGCAAGAGATGGATGTTTGGTGTGTGTATGCGTTTATTTTGTGTTTGTGTTGTCCTGTGTGTAGATAGCGGCCTTGCGACGGGCTGATCACTCATCCAAGGAGTCCTACCGTCTATGAAAATGGTNATGAATAAATGATTACGGAACTGAATGAGAGACCTGGGCCCTGAATTGGCTGGAAGAGCCACCGAAAAAAAAATGTTGGCACTAACATTACCAATTATCATATATGACCTCCGCATTTGTAAATATTAGCCAATGTAAGAGGAAATAGCAGCAAATCACAGAGTGCAACATCTGACATGATGATGGCCATAAAGGGCCGAAATACCTTATAAAATAATATATGAAATGTATACACGAATTTTAATGGCGGGTGATTCTGAGAACTGAAACTTTGCAATATGACGTAATAGATCTGTATATGGCTTCTATATTTCTCCGTGAGATGTTTACAAAATAGCATTCTAGCTGTAAGTACTTTAGTGCCCCACGCGACGTCTTCTTAGAAAGATTTTACTGATATTGTAAAGCTCTTAACTTCAAAAGTTGTACGTCTTCACGAGCGGGCGGATCACATGGCTATTGTCATTCATCCCTTGTTGCTCCTAGTAAGACGGCTTCAGATGCAAAGTTGTCACTCACTGCGCAGGCGTCTGTACTTGCGAGTTGTGTATTGGAGCGTGATTCAGCTCTCATTGCAAAGCCGTACTTATCCGGTTTAGAGAGTTTCATGGGGTTCCTACCTGATGTAGTTCCTCGCACCGTTCATATACAGAGTGCCACAGGAGGAAAGGTCAGTATTTGATCTCGGGTCTGGTCAAGTTGGATTTGTGGTGGACAAAGTGGCGCTGGGGCAGGTTTTCTCCGAGTACTTCGGTTTCTCCTGCCAATCTTCATTCTACCAATTGCTCCACAATTACCCTCACCTATCATCTGTGGCTGGTACAATAGGCCAGAAGTGGCTGCAGTACAAGGAAATTAGTCCCACGCCACTAGCAATAAGAAAAGCCAAAAAAAAAATATATATATGTACATGTGTCCTATTCCGAACGGTTTCCGAAATTCTTGATAAGAAAGAGATATATACTGATTCTAATTTATTGTTCAGGTAACTAAGTTGGTATAGTTTACCTAGTGTGATACAGTTTCGAGAATTCCACCGTCAACATCAATGCAGTTTTCAAATCGTGTAAGGACAGGCATGTTGCTCGTCTGTACAGGGTACAGTGAAATAGATCTCGGAAACCGTTCGGAACAATACAGGTGTATATGTACAAATTTTGTTTAGAATGGCCGATATTTTAGCCTCCCAGAATATTATCTTTCCTCCTGGGACACTCTGTATAGTGATGAGTGGAACTTACACGTTATTTGGTATAAAATTAATATAAAGCCTCAGGGAATAAAGACTTACAACTGATGGAGGTGCGACATATTTTTATTTATTTAAATACTTAAAGTAAAATATTTATCATTAAGGAGACTGTTGTAGAGTAACACTCTATATTTGTTTTCGGGAGGTACGCAGTTCGAATGAAGGGCGAGGTTAGGGGCAGTCACGTAATTGTGTTTAGATAGGCAGAAGTGTAAACAGTCTGCTTGCTGCTACCTACTACATGCTGGTTTCTTGCTTGAATTACTCTTAAAATCTGAAAATAGAAGCGATATATTCCTCCGAAACGTTGACTACACTACGTTATATCCCAGACTGTTCGTAACCACGGCTGTGACATCCGCGTGTCCCACAGTTTCCGGTTCATCGTCCTGACCACTCTACTCAGAATCCTCCTGCCTTACCTCACTCCACATAAAATAACGTCATCAATTGATAAAGGGTCGTGCAAATGAACAAATAAAAAATCCGCTATAATGAGAAATGTATGCGTTTTCAATACTTGTCCTCCAGTTGGGATCGGACTGATACTTAGAAAATTTAACGACGTCATTTCAACTGTAGAAAATACTTAATGCCGAGCGAAAGGCCACTCCATACCTCAGGCGGTTAGTCGCTGGCTTCCCACCGTAGCTTCCCGGATTCTGTCTCAGGTCAAGTAATCTGGGATTTGTGGTAGACAAAGTGGCGCTGGTGCAGTTTCTTTCCGAGTACTTCGACTTCCCCTGCCAATTATCATTCCACCGACTGCTCCACACTCATCACCTAACACCTGGGGCTGGTACAGTAGGCCAGTTAGTGGCCGCAGTGCCCAGTGGACTCAGTCTCACCCCACCCCAAGAAACTAAAAAAAGATAGTGAACTAATCCCGAGTGAGGATAAATAATTTGGGAGGAGACGGTCATGGTATTATCCCAGCATTCGCCTTCAGGGAAAACGCGGAGTACTTACGTAATTCACACGGGATTCCAACCGAATATTTCCCGAACATAATTTCGAGCGTGACCCTTACACCATTCTGCTCATTGTGGGATTCGAATAGCGTAGTTCTTGAGAGAGAGCTGTTAGCGCTGCGATAACCCTCGCGATCTCGCATTACAGTTCGTGTGTAAAGCCGATACGTCCTCACGGCTCTGGATTGCCCCCCCCCCATTTCGCTGCGAGCTGTAGGAATTTCTGGCTGCGTCCATTTCAGGGAGAATATTGCTCCGTACCACGGCGACTGTCAGGGCGAGGTCACACCAAGGAAACCGGCAACGGCAGCTTCCGAGAATTGTTATGAGACGAGTTGAACACGTGGAACTGATTGAAGCAGCGCAAATTGAGGAAACGGCAACGCAATTGCAACGCAACTCGCGGAAGGCTGAGAAACTCAAGTCCCAGGCAACTGAGCCTTCTCACAGTTGCGTTAGTGCATAGTTTCCTAGTGTCAGCTGTTCTAACGTGCTTCTTAGATAGCACGAAAGGTTGATGAAGCTGCTAAATTTCTTTTCATACGGTTAATTAAGCAAGAACCTGGTATATGTGACAAATGCCAGAATATGTCTAGGCGGAACAAAAGAGATTTGGCTTGGAAAGGAATTTTTTATGAGACGAAGGAGTCTCGATCCTGGTTAAGACCTTTCGAAACAATATAAGCGCGTCGGTTTAAATTGTCACGGAAGAACGGATGCACCCATTGTTTTCTTTTCTTAGTATTGTATTTGAGCATCATGTATTAATATATCATTCATTTCACATATATTTTGGTCTTAAATGCAACTTGTCTGGTCACACGTCTTCCTCACTACATGTTTCGGCTGCATAGGGCCATCATCGGCTGTCTTCTGTCTCGCTAAAATTGTTGAACTGTATGTCAAAATTTCTAATCGTTTAAAAATGCGATATTTCCAGATTTTTTTTTCCTTGGCACTACAGCCCCAGTGGACCTAGGCCTACCGCCATGAACTTCTCCGTTCACTTCGGTTTTTCTAGATCTTACACATTCGGTAGGACTCCTTGGGCGGGTGATCAGCCAGTCGCAAGGCCTCTACATGTACGCAAACACAGAAAAACGCACACAAACGTCCATGCCCTGAGTGGGATTCTAACCCACAATCCCGGTTTCCAAGCGAGCGATGACAGTACATGCCTTAGACCGCTCGGCTACTGTGACCGGCATGTAAGATTAGTTGGCCTTAATTAATGTTAATTTAATTATCATCACAATGTTTTCTTTGCGGTTGTCGTCATCTCTTCTCACGCCATCTCAACCAGCGTCATATTACGACAGGATCAGTAATACTATCCGACATTGCACGAGATAAGTGCACGAAATTAAACATTACAATCACGCATTACGTCGGGCGAGCAAACCCACTTGAGATGAAGTGAGTAACTAATGAAACATGAGTTTCCTCAGTGTGCGCCTGCTAATCTGGAAACCAGTTGCCTGCTTGAAATCGATGGCGTTTCTTTGAAGTTGCGGTTGTATTGCACTTGCCAGTTTTTTTGTCCTTACGCTTGCCATGTCTAGTGTTGGCAATGTTATGTCAATGTTTTCTGGAAAACGAAACATCGTGGTCGTCTTCATGTCCTTTTGATGTTGATTTTTACTTTATTTTTGCCCCCAG
Organism: Cryptotermes secundus; assembly: GCF_002891405.2. Classification (NCBI taxonomy): domain Eukaryota; kingdom Metazoa; phylum Arthropoda; class Insecta; order Blattodea; family Kalotermitidae; genus Cryptotermes; species Cryptotermes secundus. The sequence goes on from NW_019738873.1 coordinate 1,795,603, forward strand.
AGAGAAGCCGAGTGGAACTTGTTATGAGATTGCTCGGCTGCTGAGTGCTGGACGAAGTGTTTGCTTTGTACACATATCACACTTCTGCATCATCGTCTGTGCAGGTTTAGCCGTCAGGATGGAGGTCAAAACTGAGTCCTAACGGCTGTGCTGAACCTGTCGGTCATGCAGCAGAAATTAGTAGTGCTCTACGCTAGGGTCTTCCAAACAAAAGGATTTATGTAAGATTTGAGGTTTTCATGGCGGTGACTATGAAGGAAGCAGTCTTCTGGGATGTGGCACCGTGTAAATGTGGTGTTAACCGACGTTTCGGAGTAACGTACCGGTTCTCGCGGTCTCTTCGCTTGCGGATTTCTTATTTTTCATTCTGCCCTGAAGATGGAGGCGATACGTTCCTCCGAAACGTCGGTTAATACCACATCTACACGGTTCCACATCCCAGAAGACTGCTTTCTTCAAAAGAATTTATACCCCTTTGGGGGGGGGGGAAGGATCTTGTTCAAAGTTCAGGTAATTATCCTCAGTTCCTGAGGCTACAAACGAAAATTAGGTTTGAAGTGGTGAAGACTCCACTTTATGTCTTACTGTTCCAGTAATAATTCTTTGTAGTTACGGCTGCTGGTTATCCAGTAAATCGACTCAATCAAACGCGCGTCTTAGTCACTAATGCACGTGACAATATTTTCTGAGCTTTCTCGGTTCCTGGTGTTACACGTATTTATGTCATAACACATGTTGGGTATGAAGCTCCAACTTTGTATATATAAATGAAATGTTACGCAACGTTTTTGTAGAAATACTGACATCAAGAATTCCATGTCTTCACACCTCGTGAAGAGGTTTCGGTTCAATTCCATGAATTTACCTTTGAGGACTGAGAAATTATTTACTTGTTTACGTCCAGTTATCAGTATAAGAACTGCATTTTCAGAGTAGGCAGTGTTCTCTTCCCCTTGTGGTTTGAAATGGAGCTGCAGAGAATAACCAGCCTCCCTCTGTCTCTGCCTCAGTTTATCCAGCACCGCGCATGCACGAGGCGCTGGGTTTTATCAGACGTTCATTTTCGGAAGAGGAAGTAAGCTTTCAAGATTACTCTCCTGTCTCGAGTAGAGTTTTGAGCTCGACAACTGCGTTCTGGCCATTTTCATGGGGATCTCAAGTTGGCAGCTTCTCTCTAGTACTCACTTCCACACGCGGCAAGTGTCTGCCTCATACACGGCTAAGCTCGCAGCCTACCCTGCCCGTAGCACTGCGCTCCATAACTCAAGCGGTTAGTCGCTGGCTTCCCACCGCGGCGTCCCTGATTCGATTCCGGATCTGGTCAAGTGGAATTTGTGGTGGACAGGTTTTCTCTGAGTACTTCGGATTCCCCTGCCAATCTTCATTCCACCAATTGCTCCACAATCACACTCACCTATCATCTGGGGCTCGTACAATACGCCAGAAATGGCCGCAGTACAAGGGACTTGGTCTCACCCCACTAGCATTAAAAAAATACTTCACAGATCATGGATCCCTTAAGAGTTCCTTTTTATATTTCTGAATAAATTTTCTAGAAGAATTTTTAGAACGTACAAATAAAATAATGTGTCAGTGGTTAAAAGGTCATGTAGGCCCATAGGTTTGTAAAACGTTGAGGCTCCCACGTTTTCTAGACAGTCGGCCCACAGATGACGGTGAGGCTGTCAGCCTTACTCGCCGGACGACCTTTACCCCCGGGAAGATTCTTTGTACTCATTTCTGTTAGAGGCTGCGTCGTCCTTAGGGCCACAGTGCGGCTGGAAGGAATAAATCAATTGAAATATCCAATAACGTCATCGGGAATTGAACCCGCGACCTTCCGGCTTGTAACATAGTGCCTCAACATAAAAGCTTTGTGAATAAGGTTAGCTTAAATATTACCATATAAGTGTTCATCAGTGGATATAAACTCAGAATCAAATAAACTGACACCTGTAAGATTTGAGGCTTTCACGGCGGTGACTATGAAGAAAGCAGTCTTCTGGGATTTGGCACCGTGTATATGTGGTGTTAACCTCCACATATACACGGTGCCAAATCCCAGAAGACTGCTTTCTTCATAGTCACCGCCGTGAAAGCCTCAAATCTTACATGTGTCAGTTTATTTGATTCTGAGTTTATNCACAGATGTATATATCCATAAAATAGGGTAATGTTTCGGAATGGGGCTGATTGAGAGAAGGTGGGTTGCTTATTGCGTGACGTTATGCAAAGCAATGAATATTCGTTTGACCGTTCATCAGACTTCTTCAGTATTTCCTTTATATTATAATTGTGCTTGGGGTATTTTGGCCAGAATATACTTTTTTACACAGGAAGCCATATTTTAAAAACGTGATAACCCCTGTAATCTACAATATTTAATGAGCTTTTAATCAGCACGAACATGGCAGGCCGATCATTAAACACTAACAGACCACGAAAAGATTGTTTTATGAACCAGCAGGCCTTCAATCCCTGCTTCACTCTCGTGTATGTCAGTGCTCCTGTGGGCACGGGTGGGTTCATGTCACATTGTAATAATCTTTTGATTTAATTTACAAACGGTAATGGAACGTCATGTGTCTCCCCTACCTCCTGTCTCTGGTTGTCACGTCATGGTTTACATCAAACAATTAATCTTCGTCCTTTTTACACACGTCAGTATATAAAGCTGTCACTGTAACGGGCCGTGAAGGCCCATAGGCTTGTGAGACATCGAGGCTGCCACATTTCCTACTCAGTCGGTTCACATATGGCGGTAAGGCCGCTCTTTACCCCCTAGGGCGGTAGCGTAGTTGGTTGAGGCACTATGCTACAAGGCAGAAGGTCGCGGGTTCGAGTCCCGATGAGGTGGATTTCTTTTTAAATTGGCCTAGTCTTTCCAACCGCACTATGGTAATTGGGTCGACTCAGCCTCTAACAAAAATGAGTACCAGTAATGTACACTTAATGAAAACAGAGCTTGAACTCAAATATATTTGTAATTATACTCCAGATATCACGAATTAGGCCCTTCGGAATCTTTAGGTTTGGAATTAAAGTAATATCTCAGGTTTAGGCACTTGTTAGGAATTTAGTGGCTGCTGGTTCAACCCATCATAGGGCCTGTACAAGTAATTAAGCTTCGGTCTGCTTGCTGCCTGCTTCATGTAGGTTTATTTATTGGTTTACTCTTCGATCCTGAAGAAGGAGGCAGTATATTTCTCCGAAATGTTGGTTGACTTTCACCGGATTGCACGGAATAATATCCCAGAAGCGCTAACTCTTTAAGAGAACGTTATTTATATAAACTTGATGTTGTTCAGTGTTACTCATGTGTATACATGCATATAGTCTTACGTACATACATATATACATGTACATACTTCTTGGGCAAAAATTACTTTAAAGCCACTCTGAATAAGCAAAAGTAAATTTGTGTCTGCACTTAATTCATTGAGCACTGTGCCATGAAGACGTATGGTGGGTGGAGTTACAGCTCCACCGTTATTAATCTGGTCACTAGATTTAGGATAGTGATTAGCCTCACGCCCATGCAGCTTTATCCTCGGGTAAACAGCCCCCAGTGCCCATTTGGATGGGAGGTTCAGTGTGCTCCAGACGTTGTGGAGAGGGGAGAAATTTCTTGCCCCTTCCAGGAATTGAACTTAGATTCCTCGGCCATTCAGCTAGTAGCAAATTTAAACCTTGGGTACATGATATACTACAAGATACAATTTATCGAATAAAGAATTGTTTGGAATTATGAAACAGAACTAATGAAAAATAGCCTGGATTGTGGATCGAAATGAAATTTGTGCTCCCGGCTGTCTATCTGTTAGAACGCCTATTGAAGTACGTATATAGGTGATATAGAGTCACAGTGGTTGAGGACTGGAGGAATTATATATACAGTTGGTGGGCATAACCACGGCAAACTTTAGTCGGGATTTCCAGTAACCCATTTGAAATTATAAGTTGTATCTCCAAACCTTTTGGCAACATGTAGAGAAATATTTGTACTTATTAAATTATAATTTCTGCTAATTAGTCTCTACAGATTAAAGCATTAAAGTAAGAACATGCTTCATAGATTCTACATAAGTTAATAGTTTCCCCTGTTCTTCCTCAAAGACTGTAAGATTGTAATGAAATACGGCTCAAAATTATGGATGAAATTCAATTTCTGTGATTGTTGAATTTATCATAGATAAGAGTATTTCTGTGTCTCGAGGGAAATATCCTAAAAATACTGTGGAATAACCGAAGATTCATTTCTTCCTAATACAGGGAAATTTAACTCTACGACTGAAATCTGTCGATGTCGCTAGGGGAGGAGTTTTGGCGTGCAATTTATTTACACGAATCTCTGTATAACGGACACTTATTCCAGTCGCTGAGCCTACGTTTATTTAATTCCATCGGTTACTAATTGGTGAAAGCCTACAATAAGTATTGAAATTTTTAATGGGCGTATTGTTTAACGTTTCTCTGGTAACATACCGCCGTAAAGTTCCCCAAAACAACCAAAACCCAAACTTTTTTCTTAAATGATACGCTTTATGAAGTTACTTACCCTGAAGACACTCTTGTTTCGCGTTTTGTACGCTCACCATTTATTTTTCTTTGTTCCAGGTGAGTACTTTACACTGATTTATCTCGTGAAGTGCTGATCCAGGTAAATGACTACTTTGTATTTGTCTTCTTATATTGAACGTAAGCAGAAATTAAAAGAATGCGTATAATACGTGTTTTATGTTTATGTTAACCTTTAAAGCCCTGTGGGTACTATATTGACCACTTGCTCTAACACGCGTAAACTCTGTATTCTGGCTACAAAACACATTTGTATTTCCTATATGGTTCTCAGTAAACAGCTGTTGTTTCCCTGAACGGAATGAACTTTGTGACTTTCCTGAATCCCTGCAGGAACATTCCGGTTAAAGCGGTGAATTTGTTCACGAAGGCTTGATGATATCGTCTAATCAATTCCTTATTTACCATTTATTTATTTATTTGTAGTTTATTTAAGGACACTGTCGCTGTGTCTTATAACTTCGAATTATTGGATAAGAGCGAATAAATGAATCGGGAAGGATCCCGAAGGACATAGCCTATCCTAATGTAAGCTGTTATCCCTGCATTCATTGCGGGACTGAGGAAACTACGTTTGGATAGTCTGTGTTTGTCAAGATTCGAAATGTGCACATCACAAGTAACAAGCCATAAACGTTACCGCCTCAGCCGACTTGCGCATTATTATTCACTCACATATTACCGTCCGACACTGAGTACTCTGAGCTACTGGCACACCATCGTTAAATAAATCATAGGGAATAAAATTGTACTCATTATATATATATATAACCTTAATTTACTATATATTGTAGCGTGTTAGCCCGCGAGATAATCGCGTATTACCAGAGCCGTTTCTAGGCAACGGCTCGGTAAACACGTTTCCGCAGCAACAGATACGAACGCAGCAATGGTACAGCAACAGAGCAGCAACGTTTTCTATATGGTCCGTGCCGAGTTGGTATAACCGGGGAGATTTGGTGCAACTAGTTAGTTGCAAGAGTGCTCAGTTGAAAGTGCGGCTGTGATGAGAAGTATTTATGTGTGATATTTGAAGTGTGTAATTCAGTGAGTCAGTTTTAGTTCCTACGTTAAAATTCGTTTCCAGGAAACGGTTAGTGGAGACTGTAATAGACTTAGGACACTAGTCTGTGTGTGCGTCAGTGATCTGTAAAGTGTAGTCACAAGTCGCGAGTGAATAAGTGATCAATAAATCGAGTCACCAACCCAAAACCCGTCTATAGTCACACATCTTCCCCTCCCCCCCTTGGCGCTACAGCCCCAGTTTGGCTCTTGGCCTGCCTCCATGAAACGCTGCGTTTCACCTCGGTTTACTAAATCTTACACCTTCGGTAGAATGGCCAGGAACCCGGCTTCAGAGCGAGCGAAGACAGTGCATGCCGTAGAATGCTCGGCTACCGTGACCTGCATATAGTCACACCATTTTTTTTTCCTTGGCATTACAGCCCCAGTGGGCCTAGGCCTACCTCCACGAACTTCTCCGTTCACTTCGGTTTTTCTAGATCTTACACATTCGGTAGGACTCCTTGGGCTGGTGATCAGCTCGTCGCAAGGCCTCTACCTGTACACAAACACAGAAAAATAGTCACACCTACTACGTGGAAATATATACGTATAACTGGAAAGCATATTTGAATGTTTTAAAATTGTACACCGATAAAACGCTTGGGCCATAAAATTGACTTAAGTTTATAATCTGGGCCGCCAGCCAAAATAATTGTTCATCCCTGCTATATAAGCTCGTGAAAAATGAATTTTCGTTTCGGTTTGACGTCACCGTGCTGCATCCAGTCGTTGTGGGTATCAGTAACTGGATCCTCTTAGCCTATCCTGGTGCTGATTTGGTCACGTGCGTGCTTGAGATAACCAATGAGGGTTTAGGAAGCGGGATCTCGTCGTTAGGTTTGTTCGCTAAAGCGACTCGCCACAGTACATAACAGAATCAAGAGCACCAGGAGACCGCAGGTTGATTTGTCGTCGTCCGTATACGTTTGTCGAAGTAATTATTTCGTTTCGCTGGCATTTAATCAGAAAATAAGATGAAAGAAACGTTGAAATTCCAACAGCACGGCTGAAGCTTGGG